>NC_042494.1:51620925-51642072 GCF_005508785.2 Acyrthosiphon pisum | reverse complement strand
CAAATCCCCAGGTGCAGGGGGGAGTACTTGCCAAATTACCAACCCCCCTCCCAAAAATAATTGATCGTAGGTTTGTGTGTATAATATGTTGGGATCCTAGTAGCTGGTAAAGGTTATATATAATCATATTGTAAATGTAATATTGTATACGATTGGCTCATAAAACTTATAATGATTAATGATAGGGGTGGGTATCATTTACAGGTTTCCACCCTGTAAAAAAAAAATTGTGCCACTGATAATAGGTACTATACTTTCGAATTTCGGTACCCCAGTAACTGTGATTTTTTTTGTTAATTATCATTCATACAAAAATGTCGTTACTTGACAATGTCCATTCTATCAACGTCAGTCTGGCAACTGTAGGATTCACTACGATTTTCAACCGGATCGTTTTCACACCGCCTGCGAATATAATATCATATTATATATTATTAATATGCTTAGAAAATATGAAACGTTTAGAGCAGTCAAAAAAAAGATTTTTCTTGCAATACTAAAATTTTGAAACTTGGCAGAAAGTTTTGTTTTTTTTTGGGTGGGGGCTTTGCACTTGTTAGCCAAAAAAATTCCTCAGAAGTTTGCAAAATTGTCTTCCATCTTGGATATTTCGTTACAATTTATGGTTTTTCAATAATATTTTCAAAAATATCGACTGACAGAAAAATGGTTAGCATAAAAATTGAAGCTCGTTAAATTTTCAATAAGAAAGTTTATATTCATTATTATTTCAATATAATATAGTATATTAGATATAATCAATGATATATAATTGACAAAATCCATCCGACCTTCGTACATTGTGGTGTCACGTCCATTAAATTAGCGAATAGATAGTCGACAAACGCGCCTATTTATAAAATAATATGTGAATCATTGAATAATAATATGTGGTTATCAGAATTGCAAAAATTTTTTATTAGAAATTATCATTTTTTGTTATTTGTATACATTTATACAACCTTTCTTATTATTTGCATAGTTATTACTTCTTACTAATAAGTAGGGCTTGGAAGTTATAGGAGCTAAAAAAGGAAAAATATGCATGTAAATATGCACGAAAAAATTGTAAAATATGTAAAAAAGTTTGATAAATATTCATAATAATTTAACACTCGATAAAAACATGTATATTGTTCTTAATTTGCACTAAAAATTATGGAAAATTTGGAAAAAAAATTCATAATATTTAAAATATGGCGGAAGACTGTATACAATTTTTGACATTTTCTCAGACAGCAATTTTTTGTTTAATAATTTTATTATAACATTATAATAACGAATAATATTAGTATAACGTTATTATAATACTATTATAATATTATCATTACAAAATGCTGTCTGGATATATTCTTCTAAAGTTTGCGATTTTACGCATACGCACAACACTACATTTTTATTATTGAACCGAAAAAAATAGTTCAAAAAATATATTCGAAAAGATAGTACATAAAATAGTACATAAGATGGTACATTATATTAGGGCGACAGAGATAAAATTCAGATCGCACCGTTGTCGTTGAATTAATAGTCGACTGCGACAGTAAATACTTACCAGCTGTATTAAACAATATTGAATTATTATATTATATTATATAATTATTATATAATATTCAATATTATAATTAAAATACACAGCTTAAGAACAGAAAAGACTTTTTTTAGTAAATATTAAATAATATGCAAAATATGCGTAGGTATAAAAATCAATATATATGCACTTTTTCCCTAAAATTGACGAAATATTCAAAGTCTGCATTTTCAATATTCGATTTTTAAACTGACCATCGTGTTGCTCAGATTTCTAGCTAATATGAATAATATGCAACTCCTACAACTTCCAAGCCCTACTAATAAGACTTTAATAAGACTTATTACTTATTAGTCTCTGAAAATGTGTGCATATTAACCTTTGTACAATATACTGAATAGTCTACATTTTAACTAGTAACTAATTTTTGCGGAAGAATGTTATAAATTAGTTAAATAAAGTAAAATAATTTTGAATTACATAAGCATCATAAAATGCATTATTCATATATTTAAATATTTAAAATGATAAATATGATTAAGAAATGGAATAAATAAAAAAAATCTATTGGTAAAAATAAAGACAACATATTATTTATAAATTATGTATATTTGACATTTTTTTCTTTATTTGAACTTTTTACTTTTTAATTTTCGTGATCATAATTTTAATCACTCAACTCTTCATATGAAATAAAATTAAACAAAATATTTTTATGTACAGCTAGTTACAACATTATTAGGTACCTATCCTATATATTTATATTATATTTACAGTTTTCCAAATAATATAGGTATATATATTTTTTTGGTTTTTACGTGCTTTCCTCTTGATGTTCAAAATCGGTATCGCTCAACTGTTTGTCTGGTTGTACTATACATCATATAGTGCATTTACAAGAATGATTCACCGTAACATGTTTTACATGCAATAGGACATTATTCAGCTCTCGTTTCCTTCAGCCACAAGCCAATCCACAATTTTTTGACACACAGAAGAAATATTTTCCAAAACACTTTTTGGCGCCGGTTTATTATTCGCAAGTGTGGGTTGTTATCCGTATTTTGTTGGTTTTCATCTCCAATCCTCTGCATTTATTTCACGTCCGTACCATGTCTGCACCTGATGTTACGTTCGGAATAAATATATGTTAAAGCTTCCTGTGTAGGAGGCAAGCCTGCTAAATTAAATTTTGTTTTGGATGCTTTTCGGATAAAGGAAAGGTAGTTGCTAATATAAGTTTCTTGTTCTGCAGGTGTGCCATAAAGTTTAAGTACATATTTTTCACCTGATTTTAAAATAGTAATGAATGTGGATTATTAAAGATGTAGGTGACATTTTAAAGTTCCGGATTTTATTTAATAGTTTAAAATGTTCAAGTTTCCTGATATTAAAAAACATGATACTGTATCGCAACCACTTACATCGCATGTAAAAATGCGTGGGTTCTATGTAATTGTATATAAAACAGATTTTTTTCCGTATACATTTTTTGAAAATCAATTAATTAGGGTATGGAGATAATTCGTACCTAAAACACGTCTCATGTAATCCTTTGAAATAATAATAGTGAATCAATGGGTATTAATATTTGTCTCTTATTATTCTTATTTTAATACATAAGTATCAATTTGTACGACGGGTGGATGGATTTTCTCGATTATACATTATACTAACGTTAATATTGAATGTAAACTTTCTTATAACAATTTTACAAAATTTAATTTTAATATTATAAAGAATTTTTTGCTAACTCAACACTTTTGAAAGTATTATTATAGAAAAAACATAAATTGTCACTTAGAATCTAAGATGGTGGAAACTTACGGATTTCGGAGCAATAGTGACTTGTTTTTGGTTAACAAGTGCCCTAAGACGAAACTTTCTGCCAAGTTTCTAAACGTTAGTATTTATTGCAAGCAAACACCATTTTTGGGTCTTTATTGACTGGACTATAGTTGTGCAGTACCTACAATGAAATGTTGAAACGAATATCTGGCCCGACGAAAGCGCCTCAGAGTTTCTGAGGATTACTAGTGCCTGGTGGCTTGTCAAGGAAGGATACACATTAGTCACCTATATTATTCACGTTATTGATTAAGTATACATAATTAATATGTATATTTAATCAATATTCACCGGTTCCTTGTTAGAATAGTGACAACTTCATATGTTACTAAAACGCTTAGAACTTATTGTACTTAACTATATAGTATTTGTATAGGTTTGAAAAATCGAAGTAAAACTTTACTTAGTAAATTCCTGTTTTGCCCAAATAGGTACATAGAAACAATATTAAGAGGTTTATACATCATTAATTATTAAGAGGTACTTAAAGTATAAATTATTATTTGTTACTACATTTATTTAATAAGTAATCACAAAATAAAGTCATTACAATATACAAATTATTTTAACTCTCTGCTTTCACCACAAGCTCTCAAGCTCTGCTTATAGAATGTAGATAATTTATTGTAAAGCTTTTTGTTGTTCTGTTATTATATTTATTATCAATAAATAAATTGAAAAATTAAAAAAAAAAAAAGTTTTTAAATGTCCACATGTCATGCTTTTTACAAACCATTATACAATATACCTACCTATATTATAATAATTTCACCAGATGTACACAAAATAAACGGTTTATATCATATTCTTGGCTTTTGTTTTTTTGGGGGATTTCAACGCTATAGATGTTGATATAAGTTTAAGATTGTATGTCATTGCAAATAATATTTAACCAACTTTCCATTAATAATACCAACTCTATTAACAGAGAATCAGAATAAACGGTTTTATTAAAATAAGATAGAAACGATTCACATGCATTGGTCGTTAGGGGAACTCTCGGGGAATTTCATGCCCATAAGCCATAATGTGGGATTAGAAGGATTGAAAACACTATTCTCTAAAATATAGTGGTCTACTATAAACAATCACAATATTTAATTAATCTGTCATCAGTTGGACATTTTAACATTAAATCTTCACTGAAACAATCGGATACTTGAAAAGGTTCTCAACTTCTAAGAATAATAAGCCAAGCAAATGTTGAATCCATTTACCAATATTTGAGTTATTTTTGTATTCAGTTGATGAACACTCAGAAAGACATCCAAAAGATTGAAAGGGTTCAAAACCGATTTCTTGCGTTCACTGGGTATGTTTTAAAAATTACTCACCATCCTCATGACTACACATCAGTATCGAAATTTTTAAACTTATCTAACCTTGAAATTAGAAGAAATATGCTAGATATAAGATTCTTAAATAATTTAGTTTTGGGGAAGACCGATGCTGGCCGTCTACTCGAAAGGGTTAAATTTCATATACCTAGAAATGGATCCCGTAGTAAAATAATGTTTGAAATCAGCACTCGTAGAACAAATTATCTTTGCAATGACCCTATCCAAAGAACTATGATTAAAATTAACTTAGATCCAAGACTTTTGGAATTTTAGCCAAAAGTGAAAAGTAAAATAAATCTTAGACACGGATATCACAATGTTTTTTTTTACTTAATAATAATAATAATAATATGTATATTAATTATATTTTTATTTTCATGTTATATCAGTACTTAAGCTATATTATACTTATAATGTTTTTTATATATACTAATTTGTTATCTAATACTTACCAATATTTATGTATTTATCTCTGTTAATTGCCGTTAGGCGTTGAAATATATAAATGAATAAATAAATGAACCAAATTTTTTAATGTTCCTATACCAAGTGTTCAAATTCGTATCAGGTGAAAACGGCAACCAATTATTAGTTATAAAGGTTATTTTAGAATTAGACGTGTATAAAGTAGCCAACCACGTACGTTTCACACATAACTAATTAATTTCATCTGTACTTATATTTTTTGAAATGAAAATGTATTTACCTATGTTGATTAAAAATTACTATATTTTTATCTCGCTTACCTTTTATAAACAAAGCCATCATTTAATATTGATCTTATAAAACAACAAATGTTTTACTATTCATACAAATATACGGCATGTATAAATGTATTCATGTACTATCTGTTACAGTAATATGGTAAGTGGCAATTCCTTCATTTAATAATGGTCTGGTGTATTAAAATTTAATAGTGTGCGAGATAAATAAATGTTAGGTATCGGTAAATCTTGCCTTACGAGTCCGTAATAATCTAATAAATAATATCATCGACCATATAAACTTAGATTACTCGTATATGGTAGACAATAAATTCAATATTGTATTTCATCTCCTTATTCAAGTACCTACTTAATACTTTGGAAGATAGTCTTTTGTAGATATTTATTATAATACTTTAAAAAATAAAAATAAATTATAAAAATAAAATGAAAAACTTTAAAGGAGGCACACTATGCACATTGACGATACTTTCTATTTTTGGAAACTTAAATTCAGAAAAATTACATACAATTTATTGTAAGTACCACATAAGGTAAAGTAGACCCACAAATTGTACAAGGTATAGATACAAGGTCATTCAAATGTTTGCTTAATATAATAGGTGTAACCCATTTGTGCCCAAAATAAAAAACTTAATACAAGATTTATGTCTTAAATGCACCTATTCAACATGCAACGTTGCCGTCAGTTATAATTTAAGAAAAATTCGAAAAAGTTAATCATTTCCGAAAATCTAATCTTTCAACGCGATTTATTATTATTTTTAATAAAAATCCATAATATTAATACAATCAGATACATTTTTATATAAAATAAAAATTAGTAATAAATACTACGCATATCTATCTACAATCTACATAATTATATAATTCACTATTTTGGTTTATTTTTTTTTTAAACATAACTCCAACTAATCCTTCCAAAAACAAGAAGCCTACTCACGTGATGTTTAAAATAACGAACAACTTTTATTTTTACTAGCAATATAGTTGCAGGTACGAGGTACCTATTCAACTCCATTATTATTTTGTAGTTCTCACCACTCATGTGCAAATGCAACATGACACACAAATTACAAATAATAAATTAAACATACAATTATGTTTATCGATTTGGAATTTTGATTAGCACGAGCAACGGTTTTATGGCTGCACCTGATATAAATAAATAAAGTCCATCTGAGAATTGAAATTTACAAATAATTATAGAATATTTTGTTTTCGCTATTGAAAATTCTCATAGGTATACCTAAAACGGGGTTTATCATCTTACATATTTTATACACTATACCTACGTTGAAAAAAAAAACAATAGAAGTGAGTATACGCCGTATCCCCCCGTAACCATCTCCAGTATTATATATTCTCGTAGGCCTTAAAGTAAATGCAAATACAATTACTATTGTCTATAATTTAAGCGGCAACGTTGTGGTGGCCAGTCACCACGACTGACGTGCTGTTGGAGCGATATCGTGCCATCGACATGATTGCAGACGTGCTAGACACCGGTCCGCGTGGCAAACAACGATATCCGCTGTCGGGAAACCTCGACAGCCGCAAGTCGTACCGGATACTGACCACGCTGATATAACGCGATAATATCTCAAACTATTTACTTTAGCATGCCCGTCGTTGGTCTCGTAGCATTTCCTTCCTCAAAAACCTCACCACTTCTGAAATTGATTCTCCCTCTCCTCTTTCACTTGTTAAATTGAAAGTGCATTCACGTCTTATACAGTTAAACGCCATAAACTCCTTTTCATATTCCTCTTTGCTCAACAAATTATATGTCGAATGAACCGATTACTCGATTAATGAAACTAGCAAGTGAGGACCACTCTTACAGTCTTCCCTTAATAAATTAATATTGCTATATTTTTTTGGATTAAGGTTTTGATGACTGAGGTAATTAGCCTGTAAGGTTTGTACGGTTGAAAACACGTCTATGCGTGGCAAGGTTTTTGCGCACTTCGAACCCGGGTGGTCACCCATCCGAGAACTAGTTTCAGCGTCTATTCCTTACTCTCAGTCACATTGCGTGACTATAATTGGAAGCCAACGCGCTAAGCCAAGCCACTTTTGTTATATTGTTATACTGTTTAATAGTATGTATATGTTATGTTTTATATACTTGGGTGAAAGCCCATTTTGTATACAAAATATAATAAAATATCAATATTGTAGTCACGTCGGCAGCACGACCAGACATACTTTTTTTGAGGGGGAATGTTTTTGTTTCTAGCCAATAGTGTCATATTAATATAGTCATATTAGTTAAATAATATTATTTTCACAATATTTATAATAAGACGTCATGGGGTGCACTGGTGTATGTGAGTCTAATCTGAAGGTATTTTCGTCACCCGGTGGTCAGTGTCCAGTAGTCTGTATCTATAATTTTTTCGAGCATCTCAAAATGAATTGAAAGTGTATAATAATGTCGGCTGACAAAACTCAAGTCTTGGCAGATTTTGATTTTGAAAGCGAATTTTGATTCATTAACAAGATTACAATGTTTTTACAAGAGCAAATTTCAATGATTGTTATTTCACCTAAAATATAATAAATCAATTTTTATTTCTCAATTGTTTACAAATAAACATAATATTACGTCATATTATTTTGAACAGTATAAAACGCTTTGATAAAAACTAAAAACACAGTAAACTAATAATGAATCAAATTTCGTTTTCAAAAATAAAATCTATCCAATCTAATTTTACAGTCTTATCACGTGATATTTTATAATATAATAATGAGTGGGTTGAAGATAATTACCACAATATTATTATAATAATAATATATTGGCAAATTATTGCCGGTACAGAATGTTAAAAGTTAAAACAATTCATTCAATCTGGTGATAACAATTTTAGATCAGATTCACATACATACGAACAATTTTTTTTTTGGGGGTGGGTGCTTTTTGCCTGGCACTCTCATAATTTATCCAGTTTGTGGAACACGAAAAATGATGAAATATTGATCCAAAATCAAAAAACTAACTGAAAAAATAGGACGTTTTAGCACTCCAGTTTTTTGATTGGAATTGCGTCGATCTGCTCACAGACATTAACTTACAACGTTCATTTACTTGTCACAAAACCTCACCTAAATATACCGTCACATAATAAATTTACCTTTATTTGTCTCTTTAAGATAACAGTTTTCTAAAGTATTATTTTACATTATCATCGTTTCTTATTATCAAGTATTATTTTACAAATGTACAGTTAGGTCATATAAAATATCATAATATGATAATATTAAATATTAATAACCGACCCTATTTACCGATGTCAGTCACAATATAATAAGCAATAGGAATAACACAGTTTAAAATCGAGTATATTTTAAAAACTATGATTACCTATAGTTATTTACCATAGATTATTTATGATACATTGTAATAAACATAGGCTATCTTTTTACATCACCCCTAAAGATGGGAAATAAAATATATAGGTAGGAATGAAAATGAATCGAAAAGATTACGTATTTAAATAAAATCACCGTTTAGGGGTAGAAGTAAAAAATACTTATGACAACCTTATTTTGTGTAGGTAGTTAAGTTAAGTTTCTTAAGGACATTTCTGGTACTAAGATTAGCTTTAAGATTACCTTTAAAGAATTGGGTGCGACGTTTTTTTTATGAATACTTAAAAATTAAGATTAAAATAATTTATCATAGATTATATATATTCTATTGTAATAAATACAACTAAATAACTTTATGCAGCACCTCTATAAATGGAAAATAAAATTTATTATATGAAAATTAATCGACATGATTACGTATTTGAAATAATTTTATCATCATTTAGGGGCAGAAATAAATTCAAAATATCAAGAAAATAATTGGTATTGTGATTTATTGGCAATAAACAAATTATTATTAGGTTCATATAAGTGTTTTAATTGTATCATGATTTATGATTCATAGTTGCTTCCAGTATCGATAATACTATAGTAGTATATTTCAACGAGTCTCTAAAACAAATCAATAATCAGTTTTTTAGCTTAATTGTCTTTTTTTTAATGTATAAATAAATAAATAAATATTTTAACTAAAAAGAGAATGGAAATAAAATGTATTATTTTGCACATGTAACATTTGAGTAAAAGGTTTTGAAAAAATCAAAGACAGTATTTTATTTTAAATTAAATTTGTTCTTTAGAAATAACTATTCAAAGAACTAAATATTAAATATTTTAATAGTTTGGAAGACTTGTGTATGAATATTGTATTTAGAATATAATTAAGACATGCGAGAAAGTTAAATATTATAAAAGCCATGTCAATTAACAATTTTAAAGCATATAATATAGGCAAAATTACAGTAGAAACTTTTGAGATTGTTTATTAATAATTGTTTTATATTATAATATTAAACGTTATAACAATATTGATTAGATCAATTCATGCTTTTTATTTATGTTAAAAAATAATGCAACTAAGAATAAGTTTGAACTTACAATACGCTTTGTACTATTTCTAATTGCATATAAACAGTAGTCTACCCAATATGAAGATAATAATAAATATTAACTTTTTAGTTTGAGGCTTTCATTGTAATTGAGTCTGATAGGTGTAAGCTCTGGATATTATGAAAGTGATAATATTATATTATACTAATAGTAATTATCTAAATTACTTTAAATAACAAAATGTTGTTTTACTTTGTATCTTTGTAATTATAATATAATAAATATAATTCTTAAAAAAATATTAAAAACGACAAATGTATAGACTAAAGGTATTAGTATTTAGTATTGTATGCAAAATAAATCATATATTTTCTTTGAAAATGCATAGATTTTGAAGGTAATTAAAAAAAAACAACATAAAGAAGCATTTAAAAATGTCCGCATTTAGTCAGCTAATCGATTACGGTAAAGGGTTCCAAAAAGTATTGCGTTTTATCATGTCTTTATAAAATGTACAAGCAATAAATACTCGTTTACACTAAGTAGTTAGTCGGCTAAGAAATATAATATGTGTGCAACGTATTTTAAAGTCGATTGAAATGCCAAATATTTGTTGGTTCTTATCCAATTGCTTTCACTAAAAACAAGGTATAGGACATAGGTACTATACAATTTTAATTTATTACCAGTAATAGAAAATCATTTTTTAAAATTTTATGAGCACAATTTAATTTCTATAAGTTTATTGCTGACTGCTGAGGTAAAAAAAAAAAATATTATTTGATAGGTAACTCAACTCAATGATTATATTTTTATGTTTTGTATCAAAATGATAAATAACACATTTTTATACTTATTGTAAAGCAGAAAACCGAAGGAAAATTTTTTTTTAACATATACCCATTAAGAATATTCGTACTTATTAGTTATTCTGTTATTGAATTTTATTTCACTGATTGGATTAGTTTGCTCTGTACGACTGTACCTACCTAATAAGTAGTAAGTACTCACGTCGTTTATGGAGTCATCTTTAATCCAACTAATTCCTTGGTTACGCACCACTTATTTATTTCACCACTTGGCTCATTTTGATGATCTAGGCATAATCTTAGCATTCCTTCTTCTTAAATATCCTATTTAAAGTTACAGTATGCCAAGGAATAGGTTTATTATAATATAGGCACATTTTATTGTTCAGCCTTTTCGACAAATTACGTATTTACATAATATTATTTTGTGCGAAATTGGATGTTGTTGCCAATTTATGAATTTATTGATATTTAATTTTGTTTTAGTTAACTTAATATTTAATTATAAGTATTTGCTCTTTTATAGTTATAGAAATTATATTATAAAAGCATAATTTTGAGTATTTAACTTTTGATGTGGTAATCCATTTATACTTTTTTAATATAGAATGAATTGTTTTAATATCTTATTATTATTATTATTATTATTTTTTTTATAATGGTTGATTTTATAATAAGCAATCTTTTGTTTATTTTTATTTTTTCATTGATGGAATCATAAAAACAAATGCAATGTATTTTTGTATTATTTCTATTTTCAAAAAATAAGATGGCTATTTTAAAATTGTCATTCCTCCTTTAGATTTCTTTAACGTAATACCTAACTATACGTAATTTTTTATTACTAAAAAAATAATTAGTTTTTTACTTATTTTATAAATCTATTTTAGAACAAATTACAATTTAGTGGTTATCGTTTTAAATTTTAATAATATTTAGATATTACTATAAGGCTAATTTAAGTTTCCTTAAATTTTGAATTCAATATAATATATTTGAGAAACGTATACCCAGTTGATCATAATTTACACATATAATTTCTTCTTTGGAGTGCTCTTGTAGGTTATTCATTATTTATGTTTTAAGTAAATTCAAAATATGAAACGACCCACCTAACCTCTTTTTTTGTAAAGCAGTAGAAGGCAGTGCATATTATAATGTATGCATAATAATTTAATCACACACTATTACAAGTTAGTACGGCACGTTTACTACTACAAAATACAGGTTCCATTAAATCCTCTTTACGCTGTACGATAAAATTATAACCATCTCTTAGAGTTTATAGTCTAAGTTTATAATGTTTGTATGAAACATTGTTCTTTATTAAATGAGATTATCCAGTACCCACTCATACAAATATTCGTTTATAGTATTGAGAGACTAACAGCAATGACACGCGTAGACTATGTTCTGTTCTTAAACCGACACAGTCAATCATTATCCGAACAAATGTCTAAATATTAAAATATTTTTTTATGTCAATTACAATCATATGACATAAAATAAATACACTATCGTCGGAAGTTTGCTCTGACTTAAAACAATAAACATTTTTTTTTACACCATAAAATATCGTTAAGATTTATTATTTGAAATAATAATATGTTGTTTGTATAAAGAAAAAACACAGTTAATGAACAGTTTAAAACCGACATCAATAAAGTAAATTAATAGGTAGGGAAATGAACAAAAACGGCTGGACAATTATTACTCGTTTTATATTTCTATGAAATATGGGATCAGACGAAAAAGAGATATTATCAGGGATTAGAACTCATTTTTTATTTTTTTTTTAATAATAGACGTGTGTGGAAGACCAATGTATGATCGAACTGTTGAATAAAAAGAGATACGAAAAAATTCGATGAGTTATATAGTTACACAGTCAACTCACGTAAAAGTTAGCCATTGTTTTCCCCTTTTCACAGTCACAATTCTGTAGGATTTTTTTTAACCCGTGCAATCCTAGAAACTGTTAGGATGTAAATTAGAAGTAATTCAATACAGACGAATTCCGTGAATATTTTCGTTTGATTTTTTCTTCTCTACCCTATAATTACAGTCCTGGTATTACATCCATATTATAGCGAGTTACGTATAACGTCCATCGACCCATCGTTCTTCTTCGAGTTTTACTGTATAATAAGGGATTCGCGACGTGCGTTTGACATATCGTTAATTGAGTTAACTTACCGCATGCAGTTTGTTTAATTTATAGTGTAAGTTTTTGAACGCAAACAATATAATATTGTATATAGATATAAAAACAAAACGGTGGTTATGGTCGGACAGCATACTATCGACAATTTTAAAAAACATCGACATAATCGATGTTCGACAACATGACTTACTAACCTATCAAAGACATTCCAACTAGAAACTTAAACTCAATAACTATCTATGTACAGACTTGTTGTTGCCAATATTTTTTTCACCTTTTTTTTCAAATAAGTGTTTGTTTTCATTAACGAATTACGATATTAAGTTAAGGATTCAAATTGTTTTGAAAACGATTGACGCTCTTTGATTTATGTGGTATGGAATTATGTACTAGTTTTTATTTACAGAAATATTCAATAAGATAATATTTTAATGTATTTAAATGTACGTTTTATCATATTAACCAGAATGACATTGATTATATTTTTATTCAATTGGTTCATAAAAAATATAGGCAGGTATATATGAAACTGATGAGAAATTATATTCCAATTGATTTAAAAACTAAAAAAGTTAGCACAATTTGTCGTATTGTCATCCGAATATTGTCTGTATTGTAAAATTTAAGTCGATTAAAAAAAAAACTTTCCATTAAATACTCTATGTTTATATGTATTTATTATACATAAAAAACTTTTATAGGCGATAATTTAAAATTTAAATCAATAATATTTTCAATAATGGTGGTTATAAAAAAAATAAAAAAATAACTATATTAAATAAATATATTAGTAATTAAGTGACCAGTTTTCTAGTTGTATATCTTTAACAATTGATATTTAAATAATGTACCCAAGTTATTAATTGTTATTGTTCATCATTATTATTTTGTGTACCTTTATACATTTGGTATATTAATTTTGATGTTATTATTTTTGTTAGTCAACCATAATGGGTTGGAAATATAATGCTTATTGATATCGAGTTATTGACTTGGCATGTGAAAGCAGTTACTAGATAGTATTAAATGGTTTTTGTTTAATATCAAACAAATTATAAGTGTTAATATCAAAATCTATTAGTAATATTGTAAAAATGTATATTTATCGCTTATATTATAGACTTGTTATATCATACATTTTCTCCCTTGTTTAGAACGTTTATCTAAAACATTTATTTACCTTTTTTTATTTTGAACGATTGCAATATAATATATTGAACGTTTTTCAGCATTCGGTATATTTTTATTGTCAAGCATGAAATATAAATATGACATTTTTCTCCACAAATCCTATACTTTGAAAAAACCAAATTAATTTGTATTACTAATCGGAAGTACATAGTTTTTCAAAGTCTAAAGTTTATCCATTCCCGTGAAACCAAAAAAAGTTTTAAGACTGAATGTTACATCGATAATATTTTTAGTTTAAAAGAGCAGACGATTGAACAACATAGGAAGGTACACTCCATCACCAATACATTAGAGTTATTTCCGGACTATAAAATACATTTCAGAAATATTTAAAAAATGTTCTCATGTCTATAGTATTTTTAAATGTTTCAAAAACATTATCATTGCACAAATGCAGTCAAATAAACAATTTATTTTTGTTTGAATACACATATAACATTTGTAAATATTAAACACATTTAAAGCCAGTATAGAAAATAAATAAAAAAAGTATGATAAATATGAAACTTAATTTTACTAGTTGACACTTACTATATAATATATTTTGTTTCTATACCTATATAGGTGAATATCCCATGAGAATTTATGTTGTTTATGTTATTAGTTTAACGTGTTGTTGTGGCGACTGGTTAGGTAATATAGTTCCCTTAACTATTTATTTTAAATTATGAAATGTTATAGTTGGGCTTGGGAATGTATATGTAAATAATAAATATACATCTATTTATTTATAATAATGTATTACTATTTTTCAATCTTATTCAACAAGTAACAGTTACTTGATAATAATATTAAGTGCATATCAACTATATTTCAATAAATTATACTTAAAATAATCATAGTTCCCACACAGCAAAATTATATTTTCAAAATATTGTGGAAATATTGTTAGTACAAATTTAAATATTTGATTTAGACATTAGGTATATGTTTTTTTTTTAAATTAGCTATATAATACGATGTGAATTTATAAACTAATACACGCATGTACATCATTAATTTATATCTTGAACATAATATATTTGAATTAAGTAAACTTTAATCTGCAATAATGATTATAATCCATTTAAAATAATATTTTTGATTAAAGTAATAATTCTTAAATTATACATCTAATAAAAAAAGTATTTTAACATATGAATCAGAACTTTAATGACCATTTATTATTTATGTGAACTCTAAGGGTTATATTTTACACTGGTACAAAACTAGGTTAAGTATAAAAGCTTTAATCAAACATTTAGACATTGGTTAAATTTTAAGTACCTACATATTCATATACTTATTTAGCTGAGTAAAATATACAATTATTTACATTAATCTTAATCAAATTAGATGTGTATTTTATTACTTAGAAATACTTTGTAAGTAACTTTTGAATAATGTCATACATAAATTACAACGGAATTTTTCATTACGGATAAAAACTTATATAATGCTATTTGCTTTATAACGCAAAATGTATTATTACTAAAATAGTTTACTAATATTACGGGAATAAATAGAATCCTAAATAGAAAACTGAATCGTTGTTCGAAATCATAGTTAGGTATATATATTTAGTAGAGTTAGAATATTTTATATTTTATAATTTATTATATTAAACTGTCTGTAGAAAGTGTTCATAATTTTAGCTTCTGTTTGACCATTTACCGAGGCACTATTGTGTACAGACCATGCAACACACATCAGAGTATATCGCTTCCATTTCTACTTCTACATATATATAAAAGGGTGTACCGTAAATTTAAATTTAATTCATTCCGGAAAGAAACGAATAAAAAAGTTCATTTGAATTATAGGTAACGACTGACCCGGGTCGTTACTGAATTCATATTTCGTACTTGGAAAACATGCTGATTTTTTTCAAACTCGTTTTGTTTCATTTTTGTTTATGGGATTTCTAATATTACTTTGGAAATTTAATCATTACATTTTGGATAGATATTGTTTTTCACATTACGGAAACGGTAATGATTATTCATTGATCGATAATCGATATATTCAAGTTCATTGTTGAGATTTAAATAACATACGCTGCACAAATATTATTAACATCACATAAATAAATAATATAATATAATAACAATTAATATTTAATGAGTTTGCATTATTAGTTGAACTCTCTGGAGTATAGATATAGGAACTCATTAATGTGAGTAATTTATACAGATGTCGTAAGATGAAAGTTTTGTTTTCAAAATTAATTTTCACTGTACAAATTTTTTTCTCATTTCATACTTGATTTCCACTTACTCAAAAATCACAAAAATTTCTATATGTTATTATTCTTAAAAATAAATTTCCTCTATGTTTAATTGAGTTATTTAAATTAGTCTATGAAATATTTTTGTAATACTACAATGGTAATAAAATATATTGGAATTATTTTACGATACTATGGTCCTGGGTATACGTATACGTATATTTATGTATGTATTATAAAGCTAAACTTTGTGTAGGTACCTATATTACTTTTTAGGACGTAAGTAAAGAACCTAAAATCCCTAAGTTTTACCCTCATTTGCATAGTCACGAATTTCAAAGGCAACCACAGGTGGCCATATACAAAGATTCATTTAATTTTAAAATTGTGTATTTCATATGCATGCACGTATCTTCCTAATAAAATATTATTATTACGATGAAATTAGCATAATATATTATAATAGTGCCTCAAAAAGTTGATAATAATAATTAATACCCTGAGGTAAAAAACATTAAAAACATTTAACTATACATATTATAACCTCCTATAAATGCACCCGTGCTGTAACTTGTAATTTATTATATATTTTATGATAATATTATGACACACAATTTAAAAAACAAAAACTTAAAATAACAGAAATTTTATAATTTAACTTACATTTTTTAAGAGGACGTGAGGTCGTGGTACCCGCACGTGTTGTCAGTTTTACAAGTGAGTAACATAGCCAATTTGACGCTCAGCAGATCATATTTCGCTCCGTTAGTTTAAAAATTAGAATGAACTGACCTCTAATAAAGTTTAAAGGTAAGATTATTATCTAGGCAACCTGATTGGCTTTTTATTATATTTTAATTTTAAAGCGAGTTATGAGTATTTTAAAATTGTAAATTGTTTGTACGTATTAAAATACTCATAACTCGCTTTAAAATAAAAATATAATAAAAACCCTATGAGATTGCCTAGATAATAATCTTATCTTTAGATGTTATACATGAGGTCAATTTACTCTAATTTTTAAAATAACAGAGCTAAACGTGATCTGATGAGCTTAAAATGTATTATAACTCGATAAGTTAAAAGTTAGTATAGAAAAAATATTAACTTAACTCAGTTTAAAAAAAGTTAATCTATTTTTTTTTAATTAGTATGTAAATCACATAAAGAGTGAATTTGTGTTTCTAGTTTCTAATTTATCAATTATAAAAAACAATTTTATTGAACTTTTATCATAATGTACACTGTATACCCTTCTACTTTTACTTTACCTACTATTATTTGCTATATAATTTAAACTATACTCATCTCAAGTTAATAATTTAACAAATACATTTTTTAGATTCTGAGTGGAACGATGAAGTACGATGATGGAACTTCTAAAGTATACTATTATATATCTATGATAGTACCACGGTTTGTTGTTGATGTATAACGCGTTACCTAATGGATATTGTGATATGATTAATTTGGAATTTATTATTGATACCTATTATAGGTCAATTTTTTTTTTTAATACTATAGATAAGTATACCTATAATAGGTATGTCTAATACCTAGACTGACAAACCGTCTCCGCTCAGAATCGTTTTTCTTATACAGTGATATTATATCATTGAATTCAAATTTAATACTAAATTTGAATTATCCTGTACAATTTTCAGGAATAAAGTTAGTTTAATATTTGAATGACAACTATAAGAATTAATCAATTAATTTAGTTTTCATTAATTTGTCTTTTCTATTATCAAGTATTTTTTGTTAAATATTCATTAATAATTAATCAGTCTATGATACTATACCTATATGTATCATCTGAAATTTTAACTTTGTTAAATAATATTAGAATGAATTTATAAAAAATTGTCCAATGATATATTGAAGTTGTGTGGTCCTTTAATTTGTTAGCTAAGGTAAGTCATTGAAATTGAAAAATAACTGTCTATTAATCTTGATTGAATGTTCCTAAGTCAACAAAATGTTATTTACATTTTTCATCTAAGACATCTAAAAAAAATATTTAATTCAAAATAAAATAAAAAATAAATTAAAAAACTTGTCGTGATTTCAAAAAAATTTAAAACATGGATAAATTATTTTTATAATTATATTATAAATACGAATAATTTTGACAAATAATTACACTTCCTATAAAAAGAATTGTATAATTCATTTCTAACAGAACTGGAAATATTTACCTATTTGTACGATTTTTGAACGATAGTTAGAATGAGATGGATGAAAATTGCATCTAATTTAAGATAATTTGAAAATAAAATGTCTAATGTATTAAATTGTAATCAGCTATGAAAAATCTAAAAAATTGTATTCAAATAAGTTTCATACTAGGGTCGGAAAATGGTGGAGCACGATCCGAATTTGGACCATGGAAGGCAGAGATCCGGACAAAATCATTTAAAAAAACTCGGATAGGTATTGTTATTTTAAAATAATGTGTCCTTAGAAGACATCGGGGTTAAAATTCCATATTATAAATTGTTAATATATTTTTATAACAAAAAGTTAAGATTTAAGTGTTGGATACAAAAATAAAGCATTGGTATTATGATGACAGATTTTTTTTTTCTGGATCTTGTTTATTTGATTATTTTAATTATTCAGACTCTAATAGAAATGACTTGTCAACCACTAGTTTGAAACGTTTACAGTCAATATTAAGACTAGAATTTAAATGCTGCTGCCTGCTAAAAAAATGTATCATCAATAAGAATAATAAGGATATAAACAATTTAAACTATTGTTCCTTTGACGTTCAAAACTTGGAAATAAATATAGTGAATTTAAAACAAAGAATAAAATAGAAATTTGAAATAAATATCATTAGAAATTAAAAATGTGTAGAATAAATTAACAATATTAGTATTGTCCACTAAAAGTTAAAGTAAAATTATCGATAGTTTTGATTTCATAGCCATAAAAAATATTCGAAAACATGTTGAATATAATATCCAATCCACATTTTTAAAATTTGATTTGTATCTCATTGATTTTTCTATTAGCAAAATTAAAAGCCAATCAAAATGCAGAGAATGCATTGGCTATGGGCATTTAAGGATTTTACTTATATCACTTGTGAACAATGTAACATAATTTCTGAATCCTTCTTAAGAAAACTCATACTCATTTAAATTTTTCAAAATTATTCGATGGTTATCTGTAATTTTTTATACACATGGAATTTTCATCAGAAAATTTAAAAATATTTTTGTAAATTAAAAACTTGACTCAAACCAGTGTCTACAAAAATTAACACAGAAAGAAAAACCAATACATTTTACATCGCTCAGCATTTATCCTATTATAGGCACAAAAAGCCACGTTATGTACGTTCTAACAAAATATTTTAATACGTACATGACAATAAAAATCCATAAAAATATTGTAACCGCTTATTTTATAAAATAAAATGTTTAGGTAAATCTATTGAAGTTATACCTGTTATAGATAATTATCATTTATTTTAAATTTGTTTCGTCCATTATGAGTACAGTTAATATTATATACTTCGTTTCATATACATTGGAAATTTTCAACAAGAGAGATTATTGAACGACACACATTTTGGTGGTGGCCACGTGAACTTTTTGAGTGTTTGGGGATAGAAAAGTTGTTGGTTAACCGCCAAAATCGAACTGCAGATTTATTACAGAAAAACTTTTGCAATGAACACATATACTTGCGCTTATATTGTTACTGTGTCGTTTATTAATAACCCCTTCGGGCTGACAAATATCATTGCTTCAGTGATTTATGTGGGTAGATGTATACTTAGAAAAAAAAAAATCGAAAAACTAAAAAGTTCCAACAGCTGTAGCTAGAGACCTGCCCTAGGTACTTCTTTTTCGATCTCTAAAAGGTTTGTGTAAAAAAAAAAATGTATACTAAACCCAAATATTTCTCATTGTATTCAGACACATATTATATTAGTATAACATAATATCATTATGTGTTTTGGGTAATTTCCGTTCAGATGTATGGCGGACTTCATCAAAGATTTTAAATTACTTAAGATTGAATTACATGTTTTAATTATTTGTACCAAGAAGTTTATAAGTTCTAAGTTTATAATTACTATTGTATTTTATGTATAATTTTACAATAATATAATAGTTTTGAGAGCATAACACTCATCACAAATACTTGATATATAACCATATTTGTGACGTTATAACTTCATAATAATGTTCAACTTTTCAAATAAGTAAAGTTCATTAAAATTGTTTTATTTATTTTTAATTAACTACAATTTCTGTTTAATATAGGTAATAAATTACCAATGTACCTATTATTATCAAATTGACAAAATATAATACCAAATAATAAACTAGTAGTTTTTTGTAGGTATACTACTATTAAGGTACCTACCTATTCTATATAATTTATTAGATTTATAAATTCAATCATTTAGATATAACTGAACGGAACGGTAAAAGTTATAAATTTAAATTTTTTTAACTATATATTAAATAAACTTGTTTATGGTAAATTTATTTTAATATCGATAGTCGATAGAGATTTCGATGAGAAATTGCTTAGAGTTATTTGTATGTGATTAATATACACATAAATATTAATAACTTCTGTGAAGTTAAAATAAAATACTGCCAAATGTATGATAAAACCTACATAACTCAACCATGATTTATGGTATTTATTGTATTAATTAAAATACTTACTATGGTTACACAAAATTTACTATTATAAATGCAAGTTGCCAAGTTAATACTTGAAATTATTGACACTGTGTGCTTATAAATTATAATTAAAATATCATCCAGAAGGATACAGAAACCGGGCTTCGATTACCTCGTCAAAAGATAGTTAGTGTGGTGGTGCATTATTTATTGTGAAATTGAAAGCCAAGATAATTTATTGATTTGAAAA
>NC_042494.1:51617445-51620875 GCF_005508785.2 Acyrthosiphon pisum | reverse complement strand
TTATCAAAACATATTAAATATAAAAAGGTAAAGGTACCATTGATTATAACTTAAAAATTATCCACATTGTATTTAAAATCTTTATCCGTATACAAAACAATATATCTAAAAGTAATATTGTAATAAAATTAACAAACTTCCCATAATTCAAATTTTAAACATTCTTAAAAATATTGTTTGTTATCTACGCAATTGTTGACATTTTTTTAAATATATAGTTAGAATGCAGAAAAATGTCGACCAAGATAAAGTCTTCAAACTCATATAAAAATATGAAAATGATACTAGATTATGACTTTTAATTAATAGTTAAAATCTTAAAGTCACTATACATTGGGCTTCTTAAAATGTCTACTAATGTACCTAACACATTTAACAATTTTAAGTACAACAATCCGTGATAATACGTACTATATAAAAGAAAAATGTTTGATCAAATGTTGAAATTGTTTATTAAAAAGTGTTATATTGGTATTGGTTGACAACTATAAAATACGATAGTCGATAACAATTGATTTGAAATTAAAAAATACACGTAGCCACCATAACGTGCTATATCCTGTAAAATAGGATTAGTTTTTTAACTTTTTTTTTTTTTTTTGAAATATCAGTTTTGAATAAATCTACTCGTTTGTTTTCTTTTTAATTTTTTTCAGATTAATGGTAAATGTAATTTTTGAAAGAAAATCATATTATTGTTTATGTTATTTATGTTAAATAAGTTGTTGGGAAATGTTAATTTCATTTTATTTGAAAGTAAAAATAAAAATAAAAGATGTAGGCGTATAATTATTATTTTGAGTGCCAGAAAATAATTATTTTCTAGTCAAAACTACATTATTTGTGGTATACCTACATATTTTTAGATTTGATCAAATACCTAATATTGGGAATAATGACTTATTGTTTCTGATAACTGAATTAGTAAATACGTTGATAGTATTAAATGAATGAAGTTATCAGAATTTGATTCAACCTAACTGAATAATATATTATATTTAAATTTATTGATAAATATTCAAAAATATATTATTTGATTAATTGGTAATGAAAAAAATATAATATAATATAATATTATATAAATTGTATTATATTATACATATTATGTTAAAATAATTTAAATACCTAATATTCACTTCTTTTATAACTGTTGTTGGGTAATTAAAAGCCATTTATTTGTTTAAGTGAGTAGTGTCCGACACTCATTAGCTGAAACTGAATTTGTCGAAATGCAAAATGGCCGGTAAACTAAATTGGCTGACATAAAAAAATTGATTTGATTTTGATAAATGATAATAGGTATATTTTTAAAAATTTAAAATAAAAGTTAATATTGTTATAATATTGTTACATATTATGTATATTGTATATTATATATAAAAAAATGTTTGGTTAAAAATAATATATTATACTGAATTACATTTTACTTAGGTACTAAAGTAGTCCAACGTGACCTTCAAAAATCTGTTAAATTCTGTAATTTCAGTGATTCATATTCATAGTAAGACAAAAGTTTCGATTGCTGCAATCAGATCAATTTAATCCATATTAAAACCTCAAAAATGGTTTCAGCATTTCAAGTACTATAGGTACTTACTACACTCTTTCGGGTATTTTAGGGAAGGAGAGGAGAGCAACTCCACATACGTAAAATTATTTTGTAATTTAGTGCTAATTTATACGTCGTGTAACAGTAACACGTATTTAATTGCATGTATTTTATTATTATTGCTGTTGTTATCAAGGATCACAAAGTTATGGACAAGCACATGAAACGATTTTTGAGGGGGGGTAGTAAACACTTAACCTATTCGTGTATATGTGTCTCACCTTTCATGATTGCATATAATAATAATAGATAATAGGGCGCAATTTGATATTTGTAATTTTTTCTAACTTTCGATGTCATAGGCAATGTATGCAACGCGAAGTGACGAATCGACTGAAAAAGTATCTTTATCAGGTGTAAACGTATAAAAGTATACATCAGAGGCACCTATTAAAAAGTAAATTACAATTTTATTTACAGGTTACAATGTAGTATAATGGTACAACCACTCGTAAAAGAAATACCATGGACCAGTTACAGCATAAACATTTAAAATAATTTCCAAGAGGAATATTTAATCGAATTGATAATATTTATATTTATTGTTAGCTTTTTGTCATGTCAGCCTTTTGACCTTTTTAGCTAGAGTATCTTTTACATTCATTTGACTGACAGCCGTATGTGATTTGGATTCGGTCAAATGTCCCAGTATTCCTATACCACTAAGTGTGATTAAAGGTTACGACATTGACCAAAGAAGTCAACAATTGTATATTCAAACGAAGGAATAAAACATATATTTCATTTCATTTTGGCTAACATTACCTACCTAGTAAACTATAATTTATCGTTACATCCATGACATATCACAACCATAAAAAGATTTGAAATTTTCCATACGTGTAGCCTTTTTTATCACAAAACTGAAAAATAAAAATAAAATCATACATAAACAAAAATATATTATTAACTACAATAATGATTTTTATTCGTTATTGATAAGATGCTTCATCTCTGTGTAGGTTAAATCCAAACGAATTAACGAGTACGTTTGTATAGCTGTGTTAGAATTTAATTAACTATTCCATGGTTTAATCGAATTAAAACAAGGATTTACTTTATTTAAGTTGGTATCTCGGAAATGTAAACTTATACTTATTTATGCGATTTATAAACTTTGCTGTTCAGTTAGGTACAGCCATACAGGTACTCAAATTAATTTTATTTGAATAATTACCATAACTTTTCTAAACAGGCTAACACTGCTATAATCAGTTTTTTGACTTGCGGACAACATTTAAATTTAAATTTAACTTCACCTTCCCCAGCGTCCTCTAAAATTTGGTATAATAAACATGCTTAGTTTATTGTGTCCCTTCAATTAAATTGCAATAAATTACCTTTATTTATGCATATTCTAGTTTGTTAAATACAAAGTTTGAACTTCACATATTATATTTATTATTTTTCACTACTAAAATGTCATGGTTGAACCATTAATAATTAATAATTAAATAAGTGAATATGAATGTTTTTTTTTTTTTATATAAACGTATAAATATTATTTAAAATAAAAAAATATCATAATGACCTGGTATACTTATTTGTTTAAATTATGTATCGTGTGCCATAATTATTTATATACAAATATTATAAAGAAACACAAAAAGAAAATTTTTTTTGAACGTTCATTGAATATTATTAAGGGGGCTGCAGCAGGTTTTTTCAAAAATCAAAACTAATGTAGATTTGACCAATCTAGACATTAATTTTGTTTTTTATTGTGTTTTTAAATATATTTAAATTCCGTATCATAAAATAAACCTTTAAGGGGGGAGAGGGGGCTCCAGTCAATAAAAAAAAGTACTTTTAGACCAATAA
>NC_042494.1:51615289-51616742 GCF_005508785.2 Acyrthosiphon pisum | reverse complement strand
TAAGTAAACGAAGTGTGTATAATTGTATAAATGTACTGTACGATTATTTTAAACTATTATCGTCTGATAATTTGCTATAGATAATAATATAATGTTAAACAGGAACTATTCAATTTGAAATAAAACTGTTTAAAATAATTAGGCAGCCCTATATACTTAAATATTTAAAATAATTCAATTATTTTACGCGATATATATTCAATAATAGTCGTACACATGATATCATTAAACCATAGTCGTACACATATTATAATTATCCCTTCAAAGTACTATTTTTGTATAGTCTTCAAAGACTAATAAACGAGTTGAAAAAAAATCTAACCTCCATTAGATGATTGTTAGGAATTTCGCACACCATATATAAATATTACTAACATGCAACGTCTGAATTATAAGTATATGATGCTTCAAGGAACTATATATTATCAAATTATTTTTAGTACGAAAATATTATTTGGTACAGCCAAATTTACTGTATTTTGTGCGTGTGTGTTAAACCTTCAACAATAATATTATGCGATACGTCTGAACATACTTACAGAATGTCAATATATTTTAATTTAATGGTGTGATGCTTTGTTTGACATGACGTATCAACAATTCAATAATTTATCAATAAATATCAAAATAATTTAATCTATTCTAACTTAGACTACTAGCCTTAGGGTAGGTACATAATTACCATAGACGTAAATTGACTAAATTTTTTGGGGGGACTCAAGCCTCTCTCTATAGGCCATATTGCTTAGTACCACAAAATATAAAAATTAGTACTAATAACTAGATTTTGAACTGGGAGGACTTGACCAACATTTGGGGGGACTAAGTCCCCCAAGTTCCCCCCTATTTGCGCCAATGATAAGCACCTAAATTAAATTATAATCAACAATTGAATTATTTCAACTGTGTTAAAAGTTTCAGTTATAATATCCATTCAATAGCCATCCCGGAATAACCTGTATTCAATTTCACCGTTTACCAAGCACGAACTTTTCAAAACGATCTGATAATAATACACTTGTCATTTATACTCTACCCAGATAACATTAATTTACAACGTTAACATTTGTATTGAAAATATACTACGCGTTATAACATTTCCTAAAGGAGTATATCTTCTGTAGGTTTGAAGTTGGCTTTGTGTTATTTGAACAATTTAATAGTTGAGGGTTTCTTTTTAGACCACACACTGGATTATCATTTTATGAAATAAAAATTTCTGTTACGATAATAATTATAAAGTGTTGTCTAAAATATATACATATACCAAAATTCGACCCCTACGAATCGTATAATAAACCACTGTGCACTCTCCGCACAAGAAAATAAATTATTATATAAGGGAATTTAAAGCACTAGAATATTGTAAGCACCTACCTATATGTGAATAGTTTTATAGTTGAAATAGATGATAAGTAATAATATTTTAGTGGTTTAGACAGTGGCGTAATTG
>NC_042494.1:51605533-51614204 GCF_005508785.2 Acyrthosiphon pisum | reverse complement strand
TTATTGTTTTAACAAAATATTTTTTTTTGTTTTTTTCAATTGTTTTGAACATGTTTTAAACATGTTTTAAAACAAAAAAAAAATTTTATAATAATTTACTTTGAAAGGACAATGGGAAATTGCACATAGAACTCGCGTGGGTACAACGATAGAACACAAATAATGTATTATCTGACAAAACTACAAAAGTTGTTATTATTATAATTTTTTTTTAATTTTATTACTTAATGTTTTTGGACTTATTAGTTATCAGTTTATTACTCAACTTAAAAATCTATTGTATTATTTTACTTTTTGTTAAATATTGTAATGTGAATTCTAATTTGTTATGTACCTACCTATTTATAATCTTGTCAAGATTCAATAAAGAAATTAAAGAAGACTGAAATAAATTGAATATCGTATTATGATATTTTATAAAGTAATTAATTATTAATTAATATTAATTGTAAGTTTTTTTTTCAATCAATAGTTAGTAGATAGTAGGTACTCATAATAACAAAACAGTCGATGATGTGATTATTGATTTACTTAAAAATATATCATATGAAATATTGAAATGTCATTTATTTCACTATTGGTAAGTATATACCTATGCTTCTATATAATATACTAATATACTATAGGTACGTGAATGCATTTTTAAAATAAATAATTGGGTAATTTGTATTAACCATTTAAATAAAACTATAATATAATTATTGATTAATAATAATAGAAATATAGAAATTGGACTGTTAAATTATCAATAGAACAAAAATAATTTTGAATTAGAATTTAATATAATTATTAATATAATTAGTTGTTATTACTTACTATACAAAAATAATTTAAATAATATCATGTGGTTCCTATTTTTTTTTTTAAGTTTTAGAAGAATTTATAAAAAACTTTTTTAAACATATAACATAAAAAACATGTTTTAAACAATCTGTTTTAAACATTTTGTTTTAAACACACAATTTTTAATTTCAATTGTTTAAAACATGTTTAAAACAAATGTTTTTAAACAAAATGTTTAAAACTGCGAACTCTGATCGTAATAATCAATGTATCAAGTGTCGGTGAGCGTTCGTAGTATTACTATTCATTCTACGAAATGTAAATCTTGAAGTTACATTTTTATTATTATAATATGTTTTTTGAATGGGGGTTTTTCCCATTATCGAATTACTTACCGTCTATAATGTGTATGCATGTATTGTGTAGGAAGTAGGTACTGTAATTTGGTACAGTGTGTGGCAGGGCACAAAGTGTTTATTAATAAATAAGAATTAAAATGAATCAGACCATTTATTTTGAAATATGCTAATCGTTTACCGGGTAAATATTTTTATACCTGGGTATAAGTTTTATACCTGAGTATAATGTTTATACCAAAAAAACTAAACATTTTATTTTTTTTCTAGTTTCGTAATAATTTATTAGTTTGTATTTGAACTATTTGTAGGTATAAGAGTATAAGACAATACATAAATACAGCTCATGGGGGTATCTATCCCCTATATCCCCCCCATAATATTACGCCCCTGGTTTAGAACTAATATATAATGGATACGTATTTTTCATATAGCCAAATACAAAATAACCAAACTGATATTTATATTATATAAATTTATTCTCATAAGGGCATCGTAAAATATTTTACATATAAGATGTAACTTATTACAATACTTGTGAAATCAATTCATATTGAATATTTTGGTATTTTGTTTGTTACACCATAACTTGAAAATATAATAATTCAACTGTATTTTACCGTTTGAAAATCAAACTATACAACCACACTTTGACTTTACTCGTCCCCCGAAGTGACATAATTTACATGTATTTATCAATGAAGGTTGGAAAGTATATATTTAAAATAATCTATTTTTTCAATAAGACCCAAAATATCCCAAATAATCTTACCATACAAATTGTTACGATAAGAGAAAATATTATGGATTTAAATTTTTATTAGATTTCTTTATAAAAATATTTTTCTTTAAAGTTAAAGGTGAAAAAAATATAGGCTAAATCGATGCTTATATTTACACTAGGCACCTATACAAGATTTTACGTGTACATCAATTAATATAAAATTATTTATTTCTTATATAAATATTATTTTCTGATCTCCACAATTTAATATTTATTGAAATTATCTAAGCTTACGAACCATTACAAAGTGTTTCCTTAAAATATAAATTGATAAAAATTATAGAAGTATAAATTTAAAAAATGTAACAAAATTATTTCGAGAGATCTTCTAGTATAGAACAATGTTCGTTACAATTTAACGATAAAACTAATTTCATCTTTTACTGATTAAGTAGTAAATATCATTATGATATTATTAACTTATCCAATAGATTTTATAAATACAAATGCATACGATATTAATTATTTATTATTAAGAACCATTTATTTTTATACAGTTATGTACAAACGATTATATTCAATAAGAGCACGATTTTCCTTTATAGATATTTGAAGTACACATGAGGTACTCATCAGATTTCCTTTAAAAACACTGTCCTTAAGACGTATTGATTTATATCATCACTGTTTCGTATAATTGTATATAATTTAATATTTTAATGTATAGTTGTATACGGATCTATCTTTAGGATTTATCTATCAATTTATTCTCACGAACTTTGGATAAATAGTGCATCTTTTGATAGAAGCAGAAAAAATGATGTAATTTTTGAATTACACCAAAAATGTTTTAGAAACTGCTGGTATGAACGATGCCATACTTCCAAAAAGCAAATTAAGGATGTGAGCAAACAAAAAAAGTGTTAGGATTTTCTGAAAATAAAACTTACAGTTCCTTATAATTTTGACGTCATACCAGGTTTGCCCATTATTATCATATTTGTTGGACCATGACAGTTTTTTTTTTACATACCTATTATCGCAACTTTATTTCTAAGAAATCTCTTCGTTATTTCACCACGCATGAAACATACAATTTTAACTTTTATGAAATAACATAATTTTTTTAACTGATTTTCCAATTTTTTTTTTTTGAACACGAGGTTCTAAATCTAAGTAAAAAGCTCGAGACCTTGGACCTGGACCATATCCGCCCCACTCAGGATGTCCCTGGTCATATATTTCATATATTATATATATATTATATGCATTAATAATTATGGATCGTATACACTATTCTGACCGACATCGGTATAATAGGGTAGGTTAAGAATTAAGTGGGGTGAAAAACAAAGGCACCACAAAACAGGAAGTTTTTGTCTTTAGACAAACGGTGCATGTATACCACCTAAATAATAATATATATTTTGATGGAGTGCTCTGATCCAGTACATACCTTTTTTATAGTAAAATTGTAATATAATATTTCGGTGTTTGTGTTTTACTGCACTTTATACCAATATTATTTTATGCCCTAGGTATATAAAAATATAATCTATGTGGAAAAAAAAATTTAAAAATACGATAATTTCTCTTACTTACTTAATTTTATTCTCCTTTATCTTAAATATAAATGATTCTTCTTGAACAAATTGTCAATACGCATTTATTCTTTGACATATTACATAAAAATAATAATATTAAAATTACTAATTAAAATACTAGTTAAAAAAAAATACAAAATAATACACTTAGGTAAAAAAAAACACTTTTCGCACGATAATCTTTTGACAAATTATGACTGGTAACTAAAGTGAATTTCCCCCCTTTTTCTTTTTTTTGTTTATAAATATTGTATACTTATATTATATTTTAATATTTTATAACGTACCTGTACGCTTTCATTTTTTTATGAATTAAATTTAATATTACAGTACGTGAGTTATTGTAAACAACTGGACTGTCTCGAGTCTTTAAGTCTTGATGGAAAGCTCGCCGCTTCATTTTGGAAAACAGTGTTCCTAGAATTCGAGTAACTTGTATCCGTGGAGCAATATTTGTCATATGTCACAAGCAGTTAGAATTGCAAGTGAGTCAGTCTGGTTTCGCATATCGCGTCAGTTGTTTAACAAAAACAGTTAGAAACACGCCAAGTCTGAGTCTTATCATAGTAATGATAGTTAGGTATTATCGATTTGCCGTCCGCAGTTATATTTTCATTATTATTATTAAAAAATCTTTTTTCCATTTGCAAAAATGTAATATTACGATGGTAATTCTGTGTTTTTTACACTTGTATTTTATATTTGACCAAAACAATCCAAATAACTGTGTTAAAAAACTGTGCAGCTTACATTTAACAGAGTTTAAGAAGGGACGAGTTCACGGATATTAAATTTGTCACGGGTAACGCTATGCAGGATCAGTTAGAATATATATATACATGATATATCCCGAACCCTTGTGTGATTTTACATTTGTTCATTTTTGATTACTTTACAAAATGTATAATGACAATCCTCGGGCCTGCTATATAATAATATACGTGTGTCAAAGTAGTCTCGTTAAATCACTTGCCCGAGTTTTGTTACCAGTTCATCGGTAAAGTAAAATAATATATCATGTTGACATTTTATTTCGATATTGTACTCGGTGAAACAAAGTGTCTTGTCAAATTATTAATATCAAAATCCTCTCATATTCCTCCTTTTGGTGTTAATCTGTATTCTGCCACTAATACACCATATCAGAGATATAAAACGTTTTTTAGTTACTACCACGGAACAATAAATTGTATTATGCAAATTCGTTATGTTATATTTAAAAACAATAAGTCCGGCGAGAGTTGGTTTTGGGAAATCCGGTTAAGGGGATTCGATACCGTGATTTTCTGTTTTCGTCTAACACACGCGTGACATAGTATTTTAGACGTGTTTTTTGCCAAACATACCAATTGATCTAATGAAGCGATAAGAATTCTGAAAACCGATTTGAATTCTTCATCATCTAAATCGACTTTCCCACATTTTTGATATTATCTCCCAAAATCCAAAAAAAGTCATATAAAAAAAGGTGGGTAAGTGGATTTCGCTCTGCTGTACAGTAGGTTACAAGTGGGTCACTGTATAATGGATGGTATTAAATTTGAATTCAATTATATAATATCATTGTATAAGAAAAACGATTCTGAGCGGAGACGGTATGTTAGTCTAGGTATAAGACATAATATTATATTAGGTACCTATAATAAATTCCAAATTAATCATATCATAATATTTATTAGGTACTTATAACGCGTTATACATCAACAAAAAACCGTGGTACTATCATAGATATATAATAGTATACTTTAGAAGTTTCAAGTACCCACGAATAATATTATACAATCACAACAAAATAACTAAAATAGTTATCCTAGGTTTTTAATATGTTATTTCGTCCAAATTTGTACTTAAAATGACTATAAAAATAAACTGCGTAAATGTATTTTTTAGATTTTCAAGTTTCTACAGTCACTCGTTTTTTAATTACAACAAAATAAGAAAATCGTTACGTGAGAAATCGAGTGAATATCAAATGTTGTAAAAATATGAATTTCAAACGCCCATAAAAATTTAATTTGAGATTCTTATAGACATTTTTTTTTTGGTAAAGGTAGAATATCCTATAAGGAATCTTGTATTACATTTTAAAATCTTAGATTTAAAAAGAAAAATTTTTATGAATTTATAACTCGAAATAATTTGCAAATTTTCGTGATTTTTCCATATTTTGTCATTTTTTGAACTTTAAATGCTTAAAAAAAAAAACTGTGACTAACGATTTTTAATATTTTTCATCTGCCTTTGAAACAATATACTAGGAGCCTTCTATTAAATTTTCAAGCTTTTTTATCCAACAAATAAAATTTTATTGATATTTTTAGAAAAAAAACTAAAAAAAAATGGAAAATAAAAATGTCCGTAAAGAGCTCAAAATACATCAAAATATTTTGAAAATGTTATGGTGTATAGAAGATGCTAAGATAAACATTCAGTCAAAATTTCATGTATCTACGGTAATTTTTTTTAAAGTTACACCAAAAACCAAATTCAATTTTGTGAAAAATCGATTTTGCGTAAAAATTCCCGTTTTTCCTTAATTTTTCTTTTGTTTTTCCCGGCGCTTTTGAAAACCACTGGGAAATTTAAATTTTGACCTCCCCAATGCACCAACGATATTCACTTTCTGATCGAACAAGATACTGAAGTTGAAAATCGTAGCATTATTTCGACTACTTATCGTGTACACAGACACAAAAAAAATAAAAAAATAAAAAAATAAAAAAAAAAATAAAAAAACACACATCATTGTAAAATCAATACATTCATCGTTCCACTCAGAATCTAAAAGAATATTTGAACATTTTTGTATTTCAATTTTTGGAGAAGCTAAAATCAAAAAATCAAAAATGTGGGAAAGTCGATTTCAAGTAGACTTGATGAAGAATTCAAATCTGTTTTCAGAATTCTTATCGCTCCATTAGATCAATTGGTATGTTTGGCAAAAAACACGTCTAAAATACTATGTCACGCGTGTGTTAGACGAAAACAGAAAATCACGGTATCGAATCCCCTTAAGTGAAATTCTTCAAATGGTAATTATTCTGCTAAGTAGCTACGAATCAGTTTGGGTCGATTCATATAATCATATCGCTGCAACACGGTTCGGTTATTACGGTATTTTCGTGGGCAAATCGAAGCTGGCAGAGAAATCTGCGACACTGCCCTACTAATTACTTTATACACACACTAAACATAAATAATATATCAAATCGTTCAGACTTGTCATACATTCTTAACCATATAATATATAAACTGGAATTCCATGCAGTGTTTAAGCTGTAACAAAAAAAACCCATGTGGGTAGGTACACAAAGAAAGTATGGTATCTATACATATTAAACCTAATTTAAATGATTAAAGATAATACAACACAAACATTATGTCTATTTAAGTATTTAATTAAAGTGGAGGAAGATAATGAAAATAGTTAACTTGAGCTGGCTATGTTAACTCAACGTTGAGTATGTTAAACTAAAAGTTAATAGTTAATAAACATTAGATATATTTAACTGTAAATAATTGAAGTTAATTGGAGAAAATATTAGCTAACTCAGTTAAATAGAAGTTTATTAATTTATTTTAATTACCATCAGAGTTATACGTCATACGTATAGTGATTATGTAACTTTAATTTTTTTTTTAGATTTCAAGCGGAGGCATGAATGTATTGACTTTACAATGATGTGTGTTTTTTTTATTTTTGTGTCTGTCATCACCTTTTAGGACAGTAAAAATGCTTAGATTCTCTTCAACAGTATCTTTTCTGTTAAGAAAGTGAATATAGTTGATGAATTCGGGAGGTTAAAATTTAAATTTCCTAATAGTTTTCAAATGCGCCGTGAAAAATAAAAAAAAAATGAAGGAAACCGTGAATTTTTACGTAAAATCTGTTTTCGTCAAAACTGATTTTGGTTTTTGGTGTAACTCTAAAACAAATGCTCGTAAATACATGACATTTTCACTGGTTGGTTATATTAGCATTTTATATACACGATCAAATTTTCAAAATGTTTTGATTTTTTTTAAACTGTTTACGTGTAATCGCGTTGAATAAAAAATGTATTAATTGTATGGTTCAATAAAATTGAATGCACCATTAAGCTCACTTTTGCATTTTTCATGCAACCCGGCATATTATGTGCTATGGGTAAATATTGAGTTGCATTTGGAAACATCAATAGACAATCACACTATCCTAGTACCTAGGTTTCATAAATAAGGACCTTCATTTGTTGAATAATGGCCACGGCCTTAGATATTTTAATAGTTGAAAAAAGGCATAAATGCATGATAGAATTATTTTCTAGTTTCATTCGCGTTTCAGCACTTTCCATATTAATGACTCGATTATTTTAAGAAAGAAGTAATAACGAGAATAAAAAGTTTAAATGTCGAAAGTAAAAATGATGTGCCCAGTATCCATGTTAAAATAATGTTGGACCTCCACCCCCTCCGATACTTTTTCAGTTACAGCCTTGATACAGTATTATGTGTGTGAGGATGATGGGTGTGACGTCTTCATAAGTTTAAATTTTTGTTAAATTAGCATCGTTAAAATTCTGCAGAAAACTTATTTAATAGATTAACCTATAATTTTGCAGTTAATATTTAGTTTCTTCATTTTTTTTCACACAGTTGTGAATATAAAATCACAACTATGGGCACTTACATAATATTTCACAAATATAGAAATATAGATATTGAAATATAATTTATACCTAAGAGGAACGAAACTACAAACGTTAAAAACGTGCTTTATACGTTATATTTAATAATGATACGCTTAAAATAGTTACGATTTATAATTAATATAATATAGGTATGCCTTTATAGGAACTAATCTTAGATACCTAAATATACAAATATATACTAGGTGATTTTTTTATCAAACAACACTCATTATTTCAAAAAGTGTAAATTTTTTTGAAAATATTTTTTTACATAGTTTCAAGTCGCTTATAAAACAACGTTTTTCTTAAAAAATTATATTTTTAAATATTTTTTATCCTTATAATTTTTTAAGTTCTTTACTTTTTTGAATGACAACATAGGGTTTTAATTTTATATTCCAAAGCAGAATATTTTTCTTAGTATTTTGATACATAAAAATCGAATTTGAGACAAGTAGTTTATGAGTTATAAATATTCAAAGTTTAGATGAGCGGAGAAGTGGACAAACATTTACGCGGGGTAACCACGTACCA
>NC_042494.1:51602608-51605062 GCF_005508785.2 Acyrthosiphon pisum | reverse complement strand
TTACACTTTTTGAAAATAATGAGTGTTGTTTGATAAAAGAATCACCCGGTGTGACAATCTAATGCCATTCGACTTTATGTGTAACTGTGTGAGTACTACATTTTTTTGATAATAGTCGCTGTTCTTTGTGTATAATAATATATAAAAACGTTCATATTCACATTTTTGTATCAGAATTAACTGTAGATTTCCACATACCTATAATACCTACAATTTACATTAATAATATATTTAATGATGGTTTTCGAAAATTTTTTTTCAATTTTATAACGACACGGAACACGTTTAATAGGCATTGAATTCAAATTGTATAATATATTTTTACGTTTTAGAAACTTACAGCTAGCGTAAAATCGACCACATGCCCACAATTCATATTATCAATAATTACGGACGCTGTGAAGATTCTTGACGGTTAAGTATAAGCAATCCATTCGAAAATATCAAGCAGTACCTAATATTAGGTTTGCTTATAAAAACTAAAAATCAATTTGTTTTACAACACTCGACATGCAAAATAATAAAGGCCGTATTTGAGGGGGGGCTTTGGGAGATCAAATCCCCCCCGAAACCTTTTTTTAGTTAATTCATTTAATTTATGAAACTAAATTAACTATTATTATTTACCATATTATATCCCTAATAATATGATAGCTGTACCTATATTATGTTTGTATTTGTTTGTGTTTGTGTTTATATTGTGTTTGTACGTCTTATATCTTACACATAATATATTATATTATGTACAAATTATAAATATATAATAGTGTGAATACAAATTTTGTTGGCATTTGCTATGCCTATACATAATGGTGTATTTAGGAATTTGTCATGGGGAGGGTCCAGATAATTTCCAGAAAACAGAACCACGGGGGGCAAAGTCCCCACACCATCCAATTACTCTTTATTAAATAAATATACTAAATTTATAAGATGATTTAAAATTTTTGAGTTTTTAATTATTAAATAATAATATGTACAACACAAAATTAAAAAAATTTATATATTTTCTTTTGAAACTATGAGCTACATTACCAGTTATGGCGTCATCACCAGAACGTAGGTATATATTTTCTACCATGAAAAAATTAAATAAAACTATTAACGAAACTCGTCAGACCAAGTACATCGGAGTGATCTCGGAAAGCTCAGACCGGATTCAGATCGGATGAGTATGAATAAAATATGCATTGAAAAACAATAGGTTCGTATTTCCTACACGGAATACACGGATGCCTTGACGGATCGGATGCGTGTGTGACACTGTGACAGGACCTTTACACGTCTAGCTATTTTGAGTGTAGTAGTGTACATAGACAAATTTAAATGATGTGATCGATTGTTTCGCAAAACAAAAAAGATTAGGTATTAGACTTTATACTATAAAAATATTTAATTTAAAATACACATTTTATCACACATGTAGGGAATCCATAAAAAACCTTATTTAGATAATTATTATAATATATACATTTCTTTTTTAGTTGGTTTTTATATTATGAAAATATATAATTTAGTTTTAAACCCCTCCCGAAAATTTGTTCCAACTGCGGCCTTGAAGATAATATCAAAATGTCATGAATAACACACAAAAAGTATATAATATTTAATTAGGATTAAGTCAAAAAGGTGACACAAATATAACATTACCAGTTATATATTATATAACTTAACAAATAAACTAACTTTAAAATTCTGAGCAGCTAAGCCTAAAAGTATAAATCGAGTCATAGAATAATACAAATCGTATTACCAGAATATTAGGTACCTAACTATAATATATCAATAATAATAATGGTCTTTAAAAAACTTTATGGCTGTATAATAATATATTAGACGTCGTCGCCTGGGAGATTTTCGAATTGATCGGTCTCTGTGTTGGAACACTTGTATTTAGCTCACTAGCAATTCTCAATTGAAATTGTCACATATACCTATCTACGTCTAAATCAAAAATGGCTGTCAATAACAGCAACGAGATACAGACCACAATACTCGAAATAATTGTAATCCGTATAATGGAACGCATTTATGAAGAAAAAAGCTACGATGAAAACCTAATACGAGTTGTTACTCCTCATATTTCTTCTATTCGTATGGATACAGCTCCCCCAGAGCCAGAGCCTCAAGAAACAACTTCTATCCTAGACGACGCACAACTAGAAGACGCAACCAAAAAGGACGACGAGAAAGAAGAACATTTCGAGGAGTCAATTGTCTTGAACAGTGAATTGCCGAGTGGCGATGCGCTGTTTCTCGCAAAGTCTGAGCCTGTAGTTCCGATTCCCGAAACAGCACCACTCGGCTACGTGGTTCAAGAAAACGACGGTTTGAAAGATCTATCAGTAGTTCAGGATGATGTATCAGCCTGCAGTTATACGCAGTCGGGTGGCGACGCACCGCCCTCGGAGTTGGTGACTGTCGACCCAACTCCGAGTTCCGAGGATGGACCTC
>NC_042494.1:51582272-51602245 GCF_005508785.2 Acyrthosiphon pisum | reverse complement strand
CCCACCTAGGCACATACTAGCACAGCCCATTTGGGCCGAAGACGACGGACAGGATGACGGCGACACAAATGAGGGGAGGATACGGGAAAGAGCACGGAAGGTGCGCGGTGGTAAGTCTCCCGCGCACGTTCTCCGACCACCCACAGCGCGACGGGTTCGCGGGCGTAGCGCGCTCGGCCGTAGTTGACGCGCGAGACCCTCTGATGGTTTGGCGAACGGCCGACTGCAGTTACGGTCACGTTGAGCGACAGACGACAACGACGGCTACGCGGAGGCTATAGCATATGTACCGACGCGGGCAACGATTCCGCCCCGACGGTACCAATGATGACGACTCGTTTCGACGGCAACGGCGGAGACTTTGGCACGGGGTGAGTGGTACAGAGATTATATGTCTTAGGAACACGGACGTGAGTGCCGCCGGACCCGAGGAAACTTAGGCTAGTTAGGTTAGGTTAGGTTAGGTTAGTTAGTTAACTGTTTCATGGTCCGGCGGCGGACGAAGACGCGGCTGAAGGGACGACGCCAGGGCGAAAATTACCGGGAGTCGAGGATCCGATGACTCTCGCCTTTTCGTCCCGCGGCAATCTCACATCGGCCGCGTCGCACAAAATCTTTGTTCACTTTCTCCGCGGGTCTATTGGTCTATTGGTCTGTTATCAGAGTCGTCACCGTGAACCGTCGACGCGCACGACATCGCGCACTATAGCCGCCGCCACTCGTCGCCGTCAACCGTAGTCGCTCCCGTGGCCGTCTCGGTTTGGCCTCGCCAGCTGGGCAAGTTCGTCATGCGTCCGAGCAAACGCGCCCGTAACACTCGTCAACCTGGGGGACCGGTCGTGGGAATGTGCAGAGGTGACCAGTGGCCACATCATTGCATATCCGCACCAAATCGCCATCTCGTATCCACCCCTCCCAAGTTTATTGTGTCTCCTGTCCGTCGTATTTTTTTTCCCCCATTAAATTTTCTTTACATATTTCAAATAATATTCACTTTATAAATTTCGTCTTTTTCTTTTTTGTTCTACTTTTTTTTTGAGCATACAAAATTGTATAATAACGACAACTGTTTCCAAAATTGTTACCGTTTTTGAAATTATATTCAATATTTATATTACATATAATTCATATTGTTTTTGTTTGATAAATAAAAAAAAATTGTGACCAAAAAAAACTGCTGTTGCTTTTTTCGTTTTGTCGAGTGTACAAAACAATTAGTACAGATTTAACGACTATATAATTATTGACTTGAGTTGTAATATATCCTAATCTGAACAAATCTTGAACAGGTATCTATTACTGTACTTGGAGACCACTTTTCGACGGTATGTGTGTTTTGACAGTTGTACAATAATATAATTATAGACAAAACCGCACAATAGGTGGTACGACCTTTACCGAGTACCGAGTGGAAAGTGTAATAAATTTGCGTAGCACGTAGGTATATAACATGATACTATGAAGAAAGCGTCTACTTGATGTGACAATAATAATTGTGTATACGTATAATCATTAAATCATTAATTGAGTATAGTAATATTATACTTGTATACTCATTAGTTATTGGTATAAAATATTGTTTTTGATAAAAATTGCGCGTATATTGTGATTATAAAGATCGGTATTAGGTAGGTACTTGAAAATAAATTATTTTCCGTATATTTTCACATGAGGTCGCCCGCAGACAAGTGCGCAGCTGCCGGGAAGTAAAAGACGTGACTATATTATAATATATTATGAATATAATATGATAATATTATATGCACCAAATGTTCGGGAAATCGTTCGTCTTTCACGTTTAGTAAATAGTTCAAATTACTTAAAATCAATCGTATTAATATTATATTTTATTCTACTTATAGAAACTTTTTTTTATATCTTTTTCTTTTGTTTTCTGCAGCAGGTTCCTTTCGTCTTGCAACTTTTTAATAATTTATTCAATACAAATAGTATAGTTTTCTTTAATAATATGTGTGGTCAAAATTATTGGAACCAATTACAATATTATCGATAAAATCGATAAAAGCACACATAGCTTAATCCTAATTTATTTATTTTTGAATACATAATATTATAAGGTTTTAGATTAAAATATTGAAAAACGGAGTCCGATGTGGATTATTATACAATATTATTCTTATTAATAAAATTACAATAAGCTAAATGTATAACTATAATGATTGTTTTATTTGCAACTTTAATTATTACTGTAACAGTGTTTTCTCTAGCCGATACGGCAAACATCTTAGCTCTGATCCCCCAACAGGGGTTTAGTCACACTGTGGTTTACCAACCATATATTCAAGAGCTCACAAACTGAGGACACAACATCACTATTATTAGTTACTATTCGCTAGAATATACAAACATAAATAATATGTGTGGTCAAAATTATTGGAACCAAATAAAATATTATCGATAAAATCGCACATAGCTTAATCATAATATATTTATTTTTGAATACATAATATTATAAGGTTTCAGATTAAACCTTCGTGTCAACTAAACTATTAAATCAAGGATTATTATATGGAATGCATAGTTAACGAAATATTTAGTTGAAATTAGATATTTAACCTAACCTAACCTAACCAAATAAAATTAGAAGTTTGAAATTTTACAAAATGTAATATTTTTGCTTCGACGAGCTTAGTAAATTTGTTGTACTTAATTCAAAAATTACTAACTATAGGGATTTGAAACTTTTTTCTATTTTTTCTATTTCATATATTATTATTTTATACACACACAAAAATTTTTAAAATATTTAGACTACATTTATGTATATAATATATCCTTCGAAATAGAGGCTAGCAAGTAGCAGTTATTAAAAGTTATTTCATTCAAATCTAAAACGACAATTGCAGTGAATTACTCAATTGAGAGATACCTATACTATTATACATGAAACAGACTTTTTTTAAAATTATTAAAGTAAGATTAATGCTTAATTTAAAAAGTAAATTATAAATCCATAAAGAGTTTTTGTTTTTACTTTTATAGTAACTATAAACTGTATATAAGTATAAAATATAAACTGCTTATATTTGAATAATAAATATACTTTAATTTTATACATTACCACTTTATTTTTTACACAGATTGGAATTTATGTTTTTTATGTTTCTCAGTACACATTTTATTGACTGTAGTTAATTTTCTGGATTATCATTAACATATGATTTAACACATTTTACTGGTTTATTCTTACATTGCTTATTTATTCTCAAGGCGTTTGTCTACAGTACACATTTGTACTATAATACACATAATAATGTGCAGTTAAGATAATATTGGATAGATAATATTTTTATGTTTAAATTTGATAATAAATCAATTAAATATAATACTAAAGACAACATAGTTAAATGGACTTAACACAGTTAAATTCAGAACTTAAAATTTGCATGACGTCTTCTTAAGAGAAAAATAACACACCAATGAAGACGTAACCCAAGGTTCAGGTAAATAAATCATTTTTGAATAAATCAAATTGAATTCTTGTTTATTCATCGTATCATTACAAACTACGAAGATGAACATATACGTATAATATGAAATTTAATTATATGAAAATATTCATAATTGCATTTTTTAGTTTTACAAACAAAACTTAACTTTTATAAATGGAAGTATCTTCTTATTGCCCATTAAATATGCGAAGTCCTTACAACCTACCTATAATATTGTTGAAAGGAAACTGTAACTTGTAAGTATTATATAGTGTATTCTATATGTTACAACTATTTTCAAATGTATAAATCTCATGCAGTCAGTTTGTTATTCGATATTATGTAGTCTATATATTTTATTATTATTCAGTAAATATTTGAACTTGATTAACTGTTTCTAACAGTCTGCAAAAAATGTTCAAATAATGATGGCGAATAAAATTGTTTTTTTTTTTTCGTTCGCTGTATAAGTCATTTCCCCAGATTCATATATATATACATGATATATTATATTTATATATATACATTTATTGTACTCGCACTAAACAGGACGGTAAACGCATTAATCATCTTTACACAGTGCATAATGTACGCTGACACATTAAGCTTATAAGAAGTTTAATACCCAAGACAAATGCTTTGCTTGCGTTCAACTCGTTTAAGTAAAAACTCTTTTGTGTCTATTCTTATTTTCAAACGAATTAAAATTCGCCACCCTTTCTTTAATCTACAGTTTATAGAATACGCATATAAAAATATGAATCCTAAGTAATGTTGAATAATTAAGGTAACTTAATAATTATACTTTAGTAGTTTCAAATTCGTCGGATTTCAAATTAGTCATGGGTTTTATTATATTAAAAACAAAGTGAAATCGAGGGACAAATTAAGTAAGTTTTCTTAAAATATTTAATGCATTTTAGATTTTGAGCAAAGCGATAGTTACATTTAAGCATTCGATATTGTAACTTCGATAATGACGGTACTTTAAGCAGTTTATTTTTAGAATTTTTCAGTAATGGTCTATACAGTTACTTAAAACCATAAATATATACAACAACTAGACAGCCGTCTTTATACTACAGTTGTGACCAATGTCGAAATCAATGTTTACATATATTTTACATTTATTTATATAATATATAGTATGATAATATTATTTTGTAAACATTGCCTGCTTTGTAAATGGTGGCCAACTTCGATGACAAGTAGGAGACGGCTATAGTTGTTGTATATATCCATGCTTAAAACTATCTACAAAATGTATTATAAAAGATTGAGATGTTAGAACAACTTTTTGATTTATTTTGCCATAGTAAATACTTTAAATATGCTAGATATTATTTGTATTTTTTGTTTTTGATTGTATACCTTGAATATTTGAATTTAATATTAATTTATACTTTATACCTATACTCTATAGGTAACTTTATTATTATTATATAAGTGCATTTAATCAGTTATAAATTGTTTTTTGTTTTTTTTTATTGATCCAAATAACACCGGCATCCAAGGCCATTAGTTAAAATTATATTTAAATTGTATTTACAATATAATATGTTAAGCCTTAATTATTTGTACAATATATAGTTAGTTTTAATTTCTTTAGGAAGTTAATAATATATATGTTTGGCATTCTGTTAAAATAATATGCTTAACGGTATATTATCCACTCCGTAGGTTTTACATATTCGGGAGAATCATTTATGGTCAAGCGGTGGTTATGTGTTGTGTATATTGTTATGCCTTATTGGCTTATTCGATGGTGATTTATAATAGTTTCGTCTTTCCTTTTCGGACCTGTGTTTTGAAATATTTGAATGTATTTTTTTACTGTATTACGTTTGATGTTCTATTTTATCCAATGTTTTTGCCATTAGTTGTATTTGTTTGTTTTTTTTGTGTAAGTGTGCTAGCTTTTAGGATTGGAATGTCAGAAGAAGTGGAGTAGTATAGAAAGTGGCAAAATTTGAGTTTTACAATAGGGTTGCCAACTTTTAAGCAGGTCACTTCTTCATCATAGTAAGTAAATGTGTTTTATGTATGTGTGTATGTATGCATGTATGTATGTATTTGTGTATGTATGTAAATTCCTATATATGATAAAATTTTCAAAATATTTTGACTCGTTTTGAGCTGTTTGCGGACAATTTCAAATTTCAACTTTTTAGTTTTTTTTTTATTTTTATATATATCAATAAAATTGTATTTGTGGGTAAAAAAGCGCAAAAATATAATACAAGGCGTCTGATATATTGCTACAATAGCAGTTGAAAAATATTAAAAATACGTATGCACTTTTTTTTTTATAAGCGTTTAAAGTTTGAATTTTATCGAAAATTATCAATTATTGTTTATCACAAAAAAATATAAAATGTTCAAGTTTTATAACTCCCTGTGGAATAAAAATTTAAAACAAAGATTCTCATAAATGGGTCATACTATAACCAAAAATCTAAAAAATATATAAACACAGTTATTTTTACAGACATTTTAAATTCAAATTTGGACGAAATTACATATTAAAACCAAGAATAACGATTTTAGTTATTTTGTTGTAGTTTAAAAATATTATTCGTGGATATAATATGAAACTTTTAGAGAATATTATTATATTTTATACACACAATGACATTTTTAAACGTAATTTTTTTGGCAAAAATGAATTTAACCTGCTGTAGTAGATATACTATTGGCTACTACTAAAATGAATTACTTAAATCACAATAATATCATTATATATACCTACTTATTAATATTATAGGTTGACAGACCGTCTTCGCTCAGAATCTTTTTTCGTATAGAATGATTTTATATCATTGAGTTCAAGTTTAATACCATCCATTACAGTGACCCACTTGTAACCTACTGTACAGCAGAGCGACATCCACTTGCCCACTTTTATTGGTGGACGACGTTTTTAACCTAATCAGGCGACCGGGCACGTCTATCCAATATAACTGATCAGTATTGTATGATTATGAAAAAAAGGTTTGTAAAAAAAACAACACTTAATCTAATTGGGACAGATATTCAACATTAAAATCACAGAACATTTTAAAATGTACACCAAACCTACAGTACAGCAGAGCGACATCTACTTATTTTTTAAAAATTTAAAATTGATATTTAACAATAATTAATAAACTAATATTTATAATCTCGATACAAAAATTATAAAAATCTTGTCGGCATAGGCATAGTGTTTGAAATATAATATATAAACGAATAATATATTATATACTTTATATTATATTATAATATAATATAATAATTATATTATTCGTTTCTGCAGTATTACTTCAGTTTTAAGTATTATTGTTAAAACGAATAATGTATGCTATTCTAAATGTTGTAACGAACTTTCCTTATAATATACTAATATATCGAAGTACACATGTCGTTCGAAGCCGAGATTCGCCCACCGTCCGCCGAATCGACGCACAAGGTTTTAATCGAGCTTAACCTGCAAGAGCACGTTTGAAAGATGTGATTTCGCCGATCGCCTGTAATGCAGGCGATAAAGTTCAATGCCAGACATCGTGGTGCAGACGACTTCTGCTGGTGATGCATGCCAATCTAGTAAAAATATTTTGTTAATTATTCAAATACAGATACTTATTTTGGAAAGCATATAGATAAGCATTATAGATACCGATACTTTGAATAAGTATTTAAAATACTTTGTTCAAGTACTTTTTTCAAAATTGTTTGAATACTTTTACTTAAGTACTTTACAACACTGAATGCACCCGATATCGAGTGGCAGCCTGCAGCCGCTTTGATGCAGGATCAGATCGATTTACCGTCCGCCGATGACGACTCGTCGATGCGAAAGGTATCGATGGTGCCGTCGAGTGACCCGACCGAAGTCTTATTGAGAAATAACGCCAGTTCAATGTTTTGATAGCAATGACGCCTGTTGCCGCAGCCCGCAGAAGTCAAGACGGAGACGCCGTCCATCTTGCCAATGCCGCAGGTTCGGCTGGCTGAAATGGACGTGCAGTGATCTCGCGGGTCCACCGAGAAGACGACGTTCCAGTTCAATGTCAAACATTTCAATGCGTTTTAGTTCGGTCGAGATTGAGTGTAGTGCAGCCCTGGTGCGAGTTTTGACATAGATTGAAAACTGCCCTGCGAATCCCCACGGGAAGACAGCAGTCGTCCACGCTCGTTTGCAGGACCGGTAACCAGGCTCAGTTAAAAGTGGGTTTCCTCTATACACGTTTGCCGTGTATCTACACGAAAAATTTTCAGCTATGTCCAACAACACGGTATCGTGGTTAATCGTGTGGTAACTTAATCTAAACGACCAATCGCAGCAAAGGATTTTCATGCAAGTGCACGCGTTCATGTATAGTGCGGAAACCGGTCTTAAGCCGGATTCACAGCTACGTCGTATGACGTGTCGTGGGAGGGCGTGGTTACTATGGTTACAACTTACAGCTTACAACTGGTAACCATATTGGTTTAAAAGTTGAGCTGTAGTCAATTCTGGGTATGCTCGGTTGCAACTTGGTCATTACATGATACCAAAAAGTAGTATCCAATTACACTACGATTTGACACACAATGTAGCTGTGAATCCGGCTTTATGGAACATTGAAACGGACCCGTTAAACCTAAAAATCGCTCGTTGTAGAACCGAAATTCATCCGGAGCATGTTTCGTTGCGATTGATATAGTCTGTAATATATTTTAGAGGTTATAATGTTCTAACGCGAGTTGAAATAAAAAGCCATATCTATATGAATGGCTATAATGCAAATTTTATTGATTTACACAAATAGACGATTTGTTTTGTTATGTAATTGGTTTTTAATTAATAAATTACATTATTATTATTAATAAACGCATTAAATGGCTAGTGAAAGTTTTTAATTTTAAATATTAAGGAGAAGTATCATCAATAGACTTCTTCAATTAAGATGTTCAAGTTTTCTTTTAGTTTTATATATAGGTACCATATTACTATACTCTTATTGTACCTGCTTAGTGCTGGTACAGATTTTGTGTTAATAATTAAAATAATAAATATATATTCTATATAGAAGCACACTAACCATTACCATTCTACGATATAGTCTTAAATATAATCACAAACATTAACTCACCTACACATTCGTTTTTTTACATTTTCTATAAATTGATTTCTTTTTGAAAATAATACAAATATACACATTACACATCTATTTGATGTGTTCAATCCACAGAATATCATATTTTTCCCTTTTATGTAAGACAAGTTCACAAAAAATAAAATGATTCCATGATATCTCTTTTTCCTGTTTCTTCCTGTTTATTTAAAGCCACATTCAGATAATGAATATATTTTATTTTGAGACGAGATTGAGGGAAATGAATTATGTTTATAATCGTATTAAAAATTTTGTATAATATTATACTGGACATTATTATGTTGAATATAAAAGATTTTTGTACTAAATAAAGTATAAACTAGTGATGAAAAATTGTTGAAAAATGTCTATAAATATATGTTTTTATAAAAATTGAAAATAATTGTAAAAAAACAATTCAATGAAATCATTTAGTGGTGTTTGGAAAAATTTTAAAATATAACATAACGTGTTCGAACAACGGTTCGTTAGTAACTGATTTACTGACTAAAATATGTTTTTAATTAATCATGTTTTATTTTATAATTTATAAGTACCTAGTTATTAAATAAATATTTTTTATTTATCTCAGAAAATTGTGAACTTATATTATTTTAAAACATTTTCAGGGAAATACGTTGTACCGTAAGTGTAGGTACAACTTACTATCATAGTTGTACGTTTACAGACTCAACTGTCGGTCAAGTGTATACAATTTCCATGGAAATTACATGGAAATTGTTTGTACCTACTGTGAGGGGAATAGTAATAAATAAATAAATAAATAATAAATGTTGTGCTTTATCTTTTTTCGTTTATCGTATAAAAAATTGAACCCAGAGCCCTATATAATATTATATTATGTAATATAATATTATGTATTTATGTGTTATTTAAATCTCTACCGATTATATTCATTAATCAGTAACGCTTTATAGTCGTAAGTTATTGGTGTGTTTACGATACGCACTAACTGGCTTAATACGTATATTTTATTTATATGTTTTTAGGATAATATTGTACTCGTCGTATATTCGTAGATTACAATAATATTTTAGTGTCAAACGCCGAAGTTATATTTTAGAATCTAAACTTTACAGTCTAATGGAGAGAGTATTGCTTTAGTAAGTAGACATTTATATTGCATGGAGATTGTGATTGAACGGTTTGAGTTCATATTATATATTGTACCTATATAATAATATTATGATATAAAGACGTTATCTTATAATATTAAATATTTTATCATTTTTCAGTTGATGTATTTTTATAAATAAACTGTATAGTATATATTGTATATTTCTATGATATGAACATATTATTTTCATTGCATATTACAAAACCTCGATTTTTATTGTTGTTCTTAAATGTTTTATGTATCAAATGATTTAAATACCTATCCAATAAGAAAATATTATGCAAACGTAAAAATAAGAAAGATTCATAGACACGTATTTTCATCTGATTATGTGCTTATTTAATTTCCTAAGGTTTCCCGTTTGATATTCGAATACGTATTTGTAATCTTTTTCTTAAGGGTTGGCTAAAAAAAAATCAAAGTAAAATAATATAAAATGATTGCGTCAATACATTTACAAATCTATTAATTATGTTTGAAATAAAATATCTTCCAATTCAATGATAGGTGTTTTGAAGTAGCTAAAGGAATATCAATAGGGAATACATTTCTCATTTTTTTTTGAAAATATTGTTGATAAATAATTGTACATCGAATATTTCCTCAATAAAATGAACATAATATTGTGAAAACGACGTCGAAAGAGATATTATCCTTCTTAAGTTCATATATCAAAAGATTAAATGAAAATGTATTTTTTTGAAATATACAGGAGAAAACACACTAATATTAAGTTAAATCATTGTTTCAAACATACAATGGTTTTAGAATAATATTGGGTGGTAATTTTCATACCAATTTTAAATGAAATGTTTGTTTTATGTATTTACCCACATACATTAGTTTAACCAGTACTAAATAATATTCTCTCCAAGCACTTGTTAATTAATACATTTTATATATTCAAACTTAGATAATTTGTTTGTAATTGGAACTAAATTTATACATAATTTATCATCGTTCAATACCTATACTTTCTGTTTGTTACCCAAACATTTCTATTTAACTGAAAACAAATTTAAATTAATTTTGGAGTTAATGAATTTATACTTTCCCACTTTCTCAAAAATACACAAATATAGAAGTTCACCTTATTTGTAATCTAAAATTATATAAGACTTTTCAGATGTTGATTGAATTCGGTGAACCGAGTGGAAAAACAGATTTTACCATAGATTTATTGATTAATTTAATGTCATCATTTAATTGATCGGTAGGTACCCTCGGTATTAGTTCTCATATAGTGAAATATAAAACGCGTTAAAATGGGATAACTACCTACCGAGTTGGCACCATACGTCATGTACGTCAAAATTAATAAAAATAAGGGTACCGATTGCGTATTTTAAAACGTATAGTCAACGTTATATTATTATACTAATGTACCTAATTAGGTTAGTTTATTCGTAAAATTAATTTCATTGTTTTTAAGTGTCTAGGCTATTCCTGTTATTTTATTTTTTTTACCACACAGAGTCTTAACAGTAGGATAATAGGTAATCTAATTTTAAGTCACGTGTTATAAAATCTAAAATTATTTTTAATAAATGTCGTATGTCTTTGGAAATAGAGGATAATACATTTTCTGATTAAAAATGTTGAGTATTTCAATCACGTCGTGTGGAGATTTTCAGTTTTCCAACCACTGTTGGCTCTCTCGGCTTTGTATGATAAAAACTATAGCTAACAATATAGTAATAATAGAAACATAATTCCGAACAAAAGTTTTACTTTTTTTCACTTTGAATTTGGAAAATGCTTATAAATTCAGTTTAGATTTAGGTATAATAAAAAATATCTTAATTTTTTATACCTTATTGGTACTTATACAAATATATTATAGAAATTCGGGTGACTAAATCTCCCTCCTCGAAGAGAGCGGGCTGGACAAGCAAATTTAGCAATTATATTCTTCCAACTTCCAATGTAGGTACATATTATAATAATTAATATTTTATATATACAAATAGTAAAAAATAAATGATATTATTTAATGTTATACATAAACATTGTATACAAATGTGGAAAAACTAATGGGCTTAGCTAAAATTGTTTTTATCATGTTTCTAAAAATTTCTAAAAATCTATAGTTAAATAATTTTCTAATTCTATAGCACTCATTATTATAATTAATTAATGATTGTATAAGTCATATTATTATTAAGTATTATTTAAGTGTTATAAGCCGTGTCCAGATCAAGGATACATTTGTCACTAACAATGTTTTTGATGTATAAGCGATAAGCGAAATGTAGGTAGGTATTGGAATGTTAGTCTGGACATGACGTCAGACATTTTCGTTATGTTATCCAAATGATGTAAATTTTTTTTATACCGGTATTGTTATACCTATAAATAATTCCTTTGTATATCCCTGACCTCTTGTCACCATTGAATTCTGCATTTTACATTCTACGGTTTACAGTGACGATTGACAATTAATGACAATCGTATTGCATTTTGTAAATTTAATTCGCCGCGTTTATGGGAATCATTCATGTTAACTCGTAATTTGTTGGTTGTTATAGTTACATTATGTTATGCATTATTAAACCTGTAAAAGTCAGTCGCTGCTCGACATGTTACACAGAAGGCATGTTAATGAATAACCAATAGGTATTGATTACTGACTTTCAACTACAAGTATCTACTGAAAATGTTTATTATACATTTATCACCGAATATATTTTTATCTATTGTATATATTATTATTATTTATATTTGCATTTAAACAACTTATTAGGTACATAAAAAAATCACCTTAAAGTATTTATTTTATTATTAATAATTTGTGATTGCTTTGAATATTGTATTATAAATAAGTTGCGTGCTGTGTATAGGTAGTCGGGGTGAGACCACCACTCCCATTTTATTTTTGGGCTCAAGCATTTGAGGAACGTAAAACATATTTAGGTATGTCTGTGGATACCACGTTATTACGTTCCACGTGCTAGTTGTACGTTTGATTAAAATATTAAATTATGAAAGATATATTGAAGTGGTTAAAATGATAAAATATATTTTCCTCCTGCATGAGAATTATTGGATCGCATTAAATATTGATACATTTTCATCAATGATAAGAAGTCAGAACATCAGGTAATAATTTACAATTCTATATTTCTATGCACTCGTTAACCGTTCAGTCAATAATTTCCCCAAAGACATAAAATAAGGTCATTTGGGACGAAGAGCGCAATTGCATTTTCCAACATAAATATTATAATATAAAATAGAAGAAGATCAAAAAGTAGGGTTTTCATTGGCTATATTGGTAGGTATATACTATTATATTCTGTATAATATATAATATTATTATCTATATTGACAGACTATCCAGTCTAGTAGGTGGAAACTACTTTTATTTTTAACTTTTAAATTCAACAATTTTTAATTTACTGATTTTGCTTAACTTGTTTGCATTTAGTGATTTATATTTATTTAAATTCTGAAAACTAATATTATAATTTACAGTGTAAATAATAAAGATAGTATCATAAAAAATTCCATAAATATTTTTGCAATAAATCGTAAGATACCTTCTTACTTTAAAATCTACAATCAAAAAATACATTAGTGCTTTTGTTCGGAAATGATGGAATTCCTTTTTTTTCTTAAAGGATTATTACTATGTCAATGATAATTGATATGATTTGTTAATGTTCACGATAAAAGTCATTATATGAAAATAATGGATACGTCACTTAATTTTGATAATATTACTAAGTATTTTCTGTGAAAAACAAATCAATAAAGTATGTAGCTTTTGTATGTGTATGTAAAGTTTAGATAGTGCTTGAAATTTATTTTCCAACATTATAGATGTGTGTTTATAGTTCGTGTTATAAATCAGTAATCACATATGAATAATAAGAGTACATGGACGAAAGTTAGCACGACAGTGATTGAAGGGTGCGAAAATACAACTAGAACATTTAGTATAAGTAATACCAACAACATATTATTATGAAAAATATTTTTTAATTTTAACAAGTTATATTGAAAAAAAAATTCAAATCGACAGCTTATTTAAACCATTTATATAATTTACTCAATTTAAATATGAATAATGTTTAAATTTAAATTTTCTAACGCACCTTGGTTAAAACAGGATTTTAAACGATTGCAAAATAATTGATTGGAAGTTACATACAATGTATCGCAATTCAATTTTCCAAACAGTACCTATTTAAATATCTACATTTCAAAATTGGAATTTTGATTATTAAAGTTGAAAAAAAAAACACCTAAAATTATATTGAGTAAGTAGGTATTTAATACTAAATTAAATTATAATTTAAAAAATTTATTTAATCGGTATTCTAATAACGACTGTCAAAAAAGTGACAATATTATGGTGTTGAAATGAAATAAATAGCATATTTATACCATTTTTTTGACATTAAATTTGTACATAAACATAATTATTATTATTATTATTATTATGCATGTAAAACAAACCCATACAAATTTTGTACGTATTAAACATTTAAACTATATACGAATTTGTAAAAAGTTTATAGTCGCTTATCTTTACATATTATACAATACTATAGCAGTACGTGAACGCAAGCTTTCAAATATTTTAACTACAAGTTTAATACCACTAATCGTGATTTTTTCTGCATTGTTTCGGTTTGAACAATTGGTCTCCCGTGTGGGATAAGAATAATATTATGACATTTTTAGTGAAATGGCGAAATGGATAAATTATATTTTAACATTTATTTGCTTCGCTAAAACAACGAAAATACAAAAATAGGTATATTATGTAAATAATATGCTTTATTTTTAATTCAAGATTAAGAAATTTATTGCTTTTTTTTAATAATCATCTCTTATAAATACATATTGTGACAAAATGCTCTATAAAAATACCAGCTTTAATTTATTTGCATTTATTTGCTTCGTTAAAACAACGAAAATATAAAAATAGGTATATTATGTAAATAATATATGCTTTATTTTTAATTCAAGATTAAGAAATGTATTGCTTTTTTTTTAATAATCATCTCTTATAAATGCATATTGTGACAAAATGCTCTATAAAAATACCAGCTTTAATTTGTATTCATTTGTGTGTACAAAAATCCAATATCTTTACAAAATTGTTTAGTTTGTTGAGTTACTATTAAGTATACACTTATTAATATTATAATTCATAAAATATATTTGATTTCAATCAAAATATTTTTAAAATAATAACTAATAAAAATCAATTAATAACACTTCGTCGAGGGCGAGTGTGGGGGTACAACAGATCATTATTATATTAGAGCGAATAAAACTATCTTCAGCAAATGACAAATTGGAGAAACCAATTTCTTTGGGTAGGTGTATTCCTGGAATATGTCGGCAATACATCTTCGATGACAGTGTGACAGTGCTAGGTAGCATTTTCGTTGGTGAATAGAATATTTTCTACCTCTTCTTCTCTTATATAATAAATATGGGACCACCTAATCTACGACAAGATTTTATGTTATATAACATAGTATACGCCAAATGGAATTATGGACATCAGTAAAATGTAGTTTTGACGAAAGCAGTAGAATTTTTGAAATATTGTCAATTTTATTTTACTGATAATGCGCTATGAATGAGGTTTTTGTCAAATTATATTATTTGGAATATATTTTTATTCAAAATTGTACTGATAATAATGGTATATATCTAATTGAAAAATAATATTCATCTTAATGATTTGAAATTAATACCTTGATTTATTCAGCGTGTATATTTTGTAATCGGAACAACAATTTTATGCAACGAATCAAATTTTCAGTAATTAACGATTTAATTTAGGAATTTAACATATTTTGGGCAACGTTTTTTTCTTATATAATATGTTTGTATGACGACGTACTTTAGTTACGAAGTATGGAAATTATGCAATCAAACGAATTGTATAGCGTAGGTATTTCAATGAAAGGAAACAATAATATGAGTTTGAAAATAATAATAACTAGGTAGACCTATTTACGGAATTGGTTATTTAAAACATAAACAAATGCTCGAATCAATATTTGTTATTTATTATTAATTGGTTCCTTGTGACTTGTGAGTTTTAAAACAATTCCAAATAGTTTGATATGGACATTTTGAATTCTATATTATATTTTTGTGCATTATGCTAATTGAATAGGTGGTTTAACCTGTATACTAAATGAAAAATCCAGATCATACTAAAAAAAGAAAAATAAGTTAGTGTGACAATTATCTTGTTGCTATTTAAACAACACGATTTTTATCAAACTAACATAATATTATGTTTAATACTGTAATATAGGTACTGTATAAAAGTTAACTGATTGAATAATACATATTAAAGCTGGAATAATACGATAAGACGAACACGAATTGCCTACATTGAAAGAAATTGCCTCTATCCACTGGACGTTGCTTATAGTTTCTTACACAATATAATCAAAATACGTTTGATAGATTTTAACTAAGCAGTAGGTAAAATCATATAATATAAAATCATCGTATGTTGATAATGATATAATGATGTAAAACATTTTTATAACATTTTTAAAATATTTTATACTTGTTTTGAGCTGTTTACGTACAATTTAAAATTTCAATTTTTTTAGTTTTTTTTCTATAAATATCAATGAAATATTATTTGTTGGGCTATATGATTCAAAATGTAACACAAGACTTCTGATATATTGCTTAAATAACAGTTGAAAAATATTAAAAATACTGAAGCACAATTTTTTTTTATAAGCATTTAAAGTTTAATCTTTGACAACATTTATCAAATTTAAAATTTAAAAATTATTTCGTAGTTAAAAATTTATAAAATGTTCGAATTGTATAGCTAAGGATTGCAAACTTACAACAAGGTAGTAGGTTATTATGTAACCAAAAAATCTCAAAAATATAAAAACAAAGTTATTTTATGATACAATTCACATATTAAATTACCAGTAATAACGATTTTAGTTATTTTGTTGAAATTTATAATAATATAATAAAGAATATCCACACTCACAAATACTGTCACTTCCTAGAATTATTTTTCGTATACAATGATATTATATTATTTAATTCAAATTTAATACCATCCATTACACAGTGACCCACTTGAAAGTTGTAACCTACTGTATAGCAGAGCGACATCCACTTACTCACCTTTTTTATTTTGAAAATCATACATTGAATTTCAATAATTTACATTTCTTAAGGACAAACGTGCTTAATACCTGTCATTATAATATGCACTTATAAATATGACAATATTACTATAACTTTCATTGAAAATAAATTATCACGCCTATAATAATGTTCTCTTTTATCGAAAATCGTCTCTACCTTAATTTACGTTATTTATATTGTATATAATTAACAACTATGATGGATACGTTCTGTTCTTCAATTGTATTATTGTTTATATAAATTAAAATTATTTCCTATGGAATCGTTAATAACTCGAACCATACAATGTATATTTTGTGTATACACCTAAAACAATACATGTCAAAGCAAAATAATAGTCGACCTTTGTTTAGCGTTTTGCTTAGATCTATTGTTTCGAAGTCGACTTTTGTCGACCGTATAATATGAGTGTGTACTACGCATACTATACGTGCGAGGTATGTACGTATATATATTTATATATATTATGTTTTAGACATCTATCATTGATGGATTTGGGCATTGTGCTTTCTATCAGAATGTCCAGGTTAAATCGTATTACTAACAAAGAAAATGGTAAACAAAGGTCTTTTCACAAACATCCGTTTAATAGAAACCAGGAACATTTAAGTATTGTTAAAGAGATACACTTATATATCTATCTGAAATCCAATCGCGTATGTCCAATTATTTTGTTCCAGTATAAATCATCTTATTGAATTTTGGTTCTTACAAATCATCGCTTATGTAATTTATATATTTTCTATGTGATCTCAGTAGGTACATTTATTATAATAAGTATGTCATTATTATTAATGACAACTAAATGTGACACAAGTACCTATACCTATAAGTTTTTTTTTAAATATTATTTTTTTGGTATTTTTATCTCAGGTGTAATATTTTTGTTGTAGATAAAATGTTTTCTGTCTAAAATAGTTAAATATTCATTTTTTTTTTCAAAGTATTTTCCTAAAATAAATAATGTCATATTTCGAATTATAATTTTGATTATCCACTTGCGAATATTATATTATATTAAGACAATATAAAGTTTATCCAGTGGCGTGCCGAACAGTCATTTTTTGAGGCAATTGCCTCAAGGGAAATTTGGATGGGTGGGTGGGTGTGTTAGTGTAGATGTGCAACTTATACCTAAAAAAACTTAATAATATTTATTATTTTGAATAATAAAAAAAAATAGTGAAAAAACTGTTGGTGGTGGGGAGGGGGATCAAATTGTATAGTTTGCCTCAAGTCTGCTTGTCAGTTCGGCACGCCACTGAGTTTATCAATTATAATAAAGTTTTTACAAATTCTCAAAGATTTAGGTAAGAGAAAATGTTAAGAAAATGTGTTAAGTCTGACTCGTTTTTTAGCTACGATTTCAAATAAAGTCACATTTTTCTCTAATGTCTATAAAAACGTCTATACCCGGAACAACTCTCAATGAATTTTTTTATATTGTTCGGGGAAAAATAATGGTAACAAGTTTAGATTTATCACATTATTACAAATATATATCACATTATTACAACTTACTATTTACAATCGCATTTTTTAACTGGATTTTTCACACTATATTACTGTAATAGTTATTAATATAACGATTAATTAATATTTAATCGTATCATTTGTGTCGTTGTCGGTTTGTAAGGCATAATATACCTATTTTGTATTTTAAATGTACTGGAATGATACGTCATATTATTCAACGTTTGTTTTATCGTGCACAATATTATATATGTGCAAATTGTATTATTACCAACTCTGTATTGTGTCATAATTGTACCCCCAGGGTATATTCATCACTATTGTCATAAATTCTTTAAACGTCGACAGTGTGAGGAAATTATACCCGAGTAATCACCGTCAACCATTTCGGAACACATGTTACGTTTATTGCGAATAGTGTAATGAAAAAAAAAACCATTTTATTTGCATAATATAATTTGTTTTATACAAAACCTATGTAATCCGAACTATTAATATATTTTTTTTCAACATTAGAATAATACATTTTTCTTCATTATAGCCAATATTCATCAAATAATATTATACACAAGGCGCGTCACAGCTGTTCGTTATAAGCCTGTAATATTTAATGTGGTATTCTATTAACCCGTTGGTTGTTGCGTGGTAACATGTTATATGCACTAATAATATAATATTATGTTTAACAATTATTAATAACCTACTCTAATAATATATAATGTTTAACAATATTAATGACCTACTCTAATAAATAATACTGCTATTATATAGTATGGTAGATAAGTAAATATTGTTGAATTAAAATTATTATTAGGTTACAAAAAAAAAAAAAAAAGGTGGGTAAGTGGATGTCGCTCTGCTGTACAGTAGGTTACAAGTGGGTCACTGTATAATGGATAGTATTAAATTTGAATTCAATGATATAATATCACTGTATAAGAAAAACGATTCTGAGCTGAGACGGTTTGTCAGTCTAGGTATTAGACATACCTATTATAGGTATACTTATCTATAGTATTAAAAAAAAAATTGACCTATAATAGGTTATCAATAATAAATTCCAAATTAATCATATCACAATATCCATTAGGTAACTCGTTATACATCAACAACAAACCGTGGTACTATCATAGATATATAATAGTATACTTTAGAAGTTTCAAGTACCCCCAAGTAATATTATACAATCACAACAAAATAACTAAAATAGTTATTCCAGGTTTTTTAATATGTAATTTCGTTCAAATTTGAACTTAAAATTACTATAAAAATAAACTGTGCTTATGTATTTCTTAGAATTTTTGGTAACAGAATTAAATATTTACGTGAAATCTTGTTTTAAATTTTCAATCCTTAGATATGAAAGTTGAACATTTTATAAATTTTTAACTACAAAATAATTATTCAATTTTAAATTTGATAAATTTTGTCAAAATGTCAACTTCAAATGCTTATAAAAAAAATGTGTGCCTATGTATTTTTAATATGTTACAATTGCTATTGTAACAATATATCAGGAGCCTTGCATTAAATTTTCACGACTTTTTAACAACAAATAACATTTTATTGATATTTATAGAAAAAAAAATTAAAATAATTGAAAATGACATGTCCGTAAGCAGCTCAAAA
>NC_042494.1:51564968-51581926 GCF_005508785.2 Acyrthosiphon pisum | reverse complement strand
TGTTAATTAAAAAAAAAACTAGTGACTAAGGATTTTTAATATTTTTCAAACATTATTTTAACTATATAGTAGGAGCCTCTTATTAAATTTTCAAGTATTTTTACTCAACAAATAAAGTTTTATTGACATTCATAGAAGAAAAACGAATAATATTGGAAACTAAAAACGTTCCTAAACAGTTCAAAAGAAATCAAAATATTTTGAAAATTTTGAAAATTTTAACATGTATAGAAAATGGAAATATAAACAACCAGTGAAAATTTCATCTATCTACAGTTCGTTTTGAGTTACACCAAAAACCAAAATCAATTTTCTCGAAAACAGGTTTTGCTTAAAAATTCCCGTTTTTCCTTAATTTTTCTTTTGTTTTTCACGGCGATTTTGAAAACAATTGGAAAAATTTTACTTTTGACCCCCCAAAGTACCAACTAGATTTACTTTCCTATCAGAAAAGTTGAAGAAAATCCAAGCATTTTTACTGTCCTAAAAGGTGATGACAGACACAAAAAAAAATTAAAAATAAAACACACATCATTGTAAAATCAATACATTCATCGTTCCACTCAGAATCTAAAAGACAGGTCAGCAATTAGATCGTAGTGTGTACTTATGTGTTAAATTTGAATATATATTTTTATTCATTATATTTTAAAATGTCTTAACTGCACACCGTATAATGTTATTACAAGTTTCGTAATACATTGGGTACATATTTATAATACCTATTAATAGTTGTAGAAAAGGCGTGTTCTATAAGTTACAATAGAGTATAAAATATTCGATTAAATAATATAAACTAGATAAAGTTTGTGGGTAAGTGTTACTCGTCGTCATAAGAGTTATCAGTGTCGTCTGATAGGACTAGAAGTAGGTACTTATTTTGGCAGCCGGGATCGTAAGCGTTTGATTTTTGTTTTACATCCAAGTCCATGGATGCTTTTATTTGAAGTGTTTATTTGTAGCTTACTAATGGATGGAGAATTTTCATTCTGATATAGCCTTGCACGAGTATGTTTTTGTTGATATGGACTATCTGGGTAGGTTTTCGTCTAGAAAAACACCAAGGTACTTTACTGAGTAAATCTTTTTTATTCCATTCTATTGCTTGGTTTTCTACATGAATTCGTCGGGGATCACTATCTTTTTAAGGGGAACATTTTATAGCAGTTTTAGTTGGGTTAATGTTTATTTTTTGAACCAGGTGGTGACATTAAAGATGAGTTTTTGTTTTGATAATTCTAGGTAGTTGTCTTGGGTGAGGTCGTGAGGATGGTTCTGTAGTCAGCAAACAATGACAGTAAATAGTAAGGGGGTTCGGGGATGTCATGACAGTATATTATATTTAAGAGGGTTGGTTATAGGACTTATCCTATAGGGGAATTCAAGCTTATATTTTATGGGATTGGGTAGCTCCATCGCTACTCTAACTTGAACCGTTCGATTTGTTATAAAATATTGGATCGTTTTGAATAAGTAATTCGAAAGTTAAGTGATCTCAGTTTGAGTTACGGACCACTAACCACGATGCTAGTCAAAGGCTAGTGTTAGATATAGAAAGGCAGCTGTGGTATATTATTATTTTTCAATTCCACGTATAATTATTTAATAATATATTTTAATTATTATAATAGTATGTATATCCTCATATATTTTTAACTTATAAAAAAAAAAAGTTTACCGGAAATTATAATACATTTTTTACCAACGTTTAAAATTAAAATTTTCACGACAATAGATATTCACCCGTCAATTAACGAATTCTCATGAATCGATTCTTGTTTTTTTCGTTTATTGTACCAACAGGAATTATTTGTTAATTTTTTACTTACATATCACCATGCGAGACATAATGTTGATATTTATTTTATCTAAATAATAAATAAAATACATAATTATTATACATATACATAAAAATAAAATATTGAATTTAAGAATGTATGAACAATTTTTAATAGAAGTACTACAGGCTGGATCGATATCTGTAGACAATTTTTGGACAATTATTCCAGGATAATAAATTTCAGGATAATATACAAAGTTTTTTGAACCAAAATGAGTTCAAGCTACCTAGTATTACCGAAACGACCAAATTATTATAAAGTATGCTAGAATGACACACCAACTCTGCTCAGAATCGTCTTTCGTGTACAATGATTTATCATTGATTTCAAATTTAACACATCCATTACAATGACATACCTACCCAAAAACTTTTGTACAACAGATCGGTACCCCTTGTCCACCTTTCTAAAAAAGTATTATTGTAATTCATTTTGACTAAGTTTTGAGTCTATATCGCTTTGCCGATATGATGTGAACAGGACATAATTAATATGCCATAGTTTAAAAATTAAAATGAATCTAAAAGAGTTGAAAATATTTTTGTATCTTTATCCATATGAACAAGGTAATGTATAACCAAGGGAGTAATAACATTTTTAGGTAAAGTTGTAAAAAAAAAAACTAATATAAAATCTAAAATCTAAATTTCTATAAATAGCTGAATATTTTGAAAAATATACCGTGTATAGAAAAATATGCTAAATTAATAATTTTGTGAAAATTTCAAGTTTCTACGGCCATTTGTTTTTAAATTACAATAAAATTTTACGTTGAACATTCTGGTTTTTCCAACTATTAAGTTAAGTACAGGGATTTTTTCATTTTAACCTCCCAAATGTACTAACAAAATTAACTTCCTACAAAATAAGATATAGTGATATATTACATTATAGTTTTAAACTATATTTTAGGTGGATGTCTCGTTCAAGGAAAAACCACTGTAACACACATTATAATTTTATTATATTAATATATTTACTCTTGTTACATTAATGTGTTTAGGTATTACCTATAGCATTTTTAAGTAATTAAATACGATATTTTGATTTCTTAGTAGAGTGCGTAATATAAGTATATCGTTAAATTAAAGAATATGTGTTTTGTAACATCTTTGAAAAATGTAGGGGAAAAAAATAAATCAATGCATTAAATGCAGTTAGTAGATTGCTATTCGATAGGAATATGACAGGGTGTACTTATAGGCAGGATTTAAAGTATTCTTCTGATTTTGATTGACACTTTGTCGGTGTCTTGAGGAAAAATAGGTTTTTAAACTTAATTACCTCTAGTGTCGAGTGTCGACCAAATAGTAAGATACAGTTTGTGGTGCTAAATTCAATTTGGTAAGCTGCGTGCTCGCGTGCATACTACAGATGACTGAATTGGCACGTGCCTGAACACCATAAATTAAATTGACCGGGTTAAGAGAAAGCATTATATATTATGATATTATAAAATATGTAATGATATAATATGGTCTTATAATTATATTACCTATTTAATATTTTGAGTAGAAATCAGTTTAGAACAGCAGATAGGTATACATTTGATACTAATGATTTAATATCTAATTTAATATTTAATGATTAGAATTAAAGTTAACTAAATAGTAGGTTTATGCATGTATCGATAAATGTAATGACAATATACTTGAAATATTGTTTCAAATAATTAATTTAATAATTCTTATCATTAATTGTTTAATATAATTATGCAATAGTTCGAACTAAAATTATAGGAAATAGAATAGTGAATAATGAATAGGTAGGTTACTTATGGTATTTGTAATATTATACATATTATTATTATCTAATATAAAAATCGACACTTTTTGACATATCTTTATTTTAGACAGCGCAAGGTAAATTGTTTATTAATAATTATCTTTTTAATAATAATTAATAAATTTAAATTGAGTTTTGTTTTTTAGATAATGTTTAGAATTCTTAAACTTCTTTTTTTATTTTCATTCAAGTATCTTGCTGAAAATGTAGTAATATTTGTTTTTGTATTTAATTTATGTTCTGAAGGAAACGAAAAAAGTTACCTATTGCTACGACTCATAAAGCAGCAAGTTTTTTTTGTAAGCCCGTTAGCTTATTCTTGGGCAAGTTAAGTTCCCCAAAACATCCATAAAATCGCGAGGTTGCGTTGTTTTATGGCATACGCGTATTACGAATAGCCTCGAAATGTATAAACATATCATTTACATAATTATTTTGTTCAAAGAAAGTACTAACATGGCTCCTGTGAATAGCTCAAATATAGGTATATATAAATATATAATATGCATACACCATCCATAGTACCATATATTATACAATATTCAAGGGTTTTAATCTTGAATCATAAAACTGTCAATCACAGAAAACTTTTCAGACCCAAAGGTACTTATTGCGATCAGCTTCATGTCTATATATTTATGTTTTATATAATATTATGTGCACGCATGAAATTTTAAACGTCTGATGTTCTATGAAAAATGATGTTTTAGTAAATTAAATTGAGCTTCACCATTAAAATATTGCACGAAAGCTATAAACTAAAATAAATTAGGTCTTTTGACAATAATTATAACATGTCATCGTTGATTTTATAGCATCGAAACATTTAATGAACATTGATAAATAACATTTTTTCTCATAAAGCTTTGTTATTGTTTCAAAACTTTAAAACAAAAATCTTTGAAACTGTTCCGTGAGCGAATTGTTCGATCTTTCTACTAGGTATATGGGTATGTAACATGTATAATACATTGTATATTATTAGACATGCGTATGATTATGTGAAAATTAAAATAATAATTTGTACTAAGTTATGAACATTTCTATTACGTCAATTTATCGTATGCGAATCGCCACATTAAATAACACAGTGGTCATAACGATAAAACAAGTTGACTGTATATTGAGTACCTATCATATGACACGATACACGATACACTTCAAACTTTCAATTATTGAACTTAATATTTTACTGATACTTGCTAATTTGATCTTGATACTCAAAAACTGTCAAGGTTATTTATTTATTTATATCTAGGGATTTTCCATGACAGAAAATCTAATAAACATTTCAGTACCTATCATATTATATTATGATACTTAGCCCGCGGGTTCATACAACTACTGAGTGCATATTATATTATGATACTCAAGGCGTTTGTGGCTCGATCAGAAAAATTGGTACAACAATAGTTATTAAGGGCAGTCAACTTGATAATAATAATTCACTGTTTATGACTAAACTGCTGCTGTGTACAGCAGGACTTGAACAACACAAAAAATGACCATTGAAATTGGCACATTACACACAATACGTCTACGTGTTTGTAGACTTGTAGTAAATGCTCTAGAGTTTGAGTCTCTACCGGTGATTTTTTTTTAAATTTAACTCCAGCGCTGTTTCTAGTATTGTTAATTTTACACTTCTTACAGTAATCCCATACAATACGAATAACCATACCTATCTTATACCATACCTACCTATCTTATGATTCTTAATAGCGTCATCGTAATGAAGTGTAAATTATTTTTTTATCTATCGTTCTGTGAGTTTAGAGATGTGGAACTTACCGGTAAAATTGTTTTGGTAAATAGACATAAAATTCAGTAAATTGGTAAATTGTCGAAATAATTTTTTTTGGCACTTTACCCATCTAACCGTCCTAACCTAAGTTATTCTTTATTACCTAACCTATTCGGAATAGGCTATTCCTAATATTATTTATGTCGACATTAATAAATTATTATAATTTATAATTTGCATGATTACTGATAAGAACATAATAACCATGATATATAGATGAATAAGTAATTAATATTAAATATAGTTAGGTAATATAAATGTATAATAATAAAATATATAAGTATTAAATATATTCTAAAATTTAAACTGTCTAAATAAATAACGATATCACGCGTGTTTACTTTTTCAAAAAGTTTAAAAATACTTAATACAGTATGTATGTATAGTTTTAAAAACTACTGAAATATTACATCATATAGTAGCTACTAGCTCTAGCTAAGTACCTAAATTTTAGTTATTATGCTAATTAAAACATTTAAAATTAGTGAGTCATTCGGTTTTAACGACGGTAAAAAATATTTACCTGGTAAAAAAACCTCCGTTAATATGTTCGTACATTTAACTTTTACCCGTAACATTTACTGAACATTTACCATTTATCACTATCTGTAAAGGAGGGCGTCCCATTGACAATTTAACGCAATGTTTAATTTATAATAATACTATTAATCACTCTAGATTTGTCATTTCGCCAGCTTTGAGTGTTTCTACCCAATCGCGGTCTGTTCCACTAGCTCGTGAATCAGGCTAAAGTGCCGCTTTAGTCAGGTTTATATTGATTATGCTATGTTATAATATCTAAGTACCTATACGTTATAAATAATAATTTAATATTATTTTACTGAAAATATTGATTACGTAATATCAAATTATTATATAAATTTCGAAGAATTTAATAAGAAGTTATATTATTGTAACAAGGTAATTTACATTATATAATGCCATGCTGTAATTTTATTTTAATCTGATAATGACAATTTTGCGTTGGTCTTTTACGATGATGTATATTTTTCTTGTAACACTATTTTTGGTCGTAAAAAGCTCTATGTGTTTAATGTGGCACATTTATAGATAAAAAATGTATAGTATCTACACTGGCGATGTAATTTCTTTCAACAACTGTGAAAAATGTAAGCAAATGTGTTCCTACAAAATCGATGTGGCCATGTGGGATATTTTATTGTGTGGATAGTTAAGAAAATATAAGTAATTTTAAAATGGTTTTATGAACACTTCGCACATAATATAACAAATTAAGCTCAGTTAGGAATTGTTTTTCAGTGCGATGATTTATCATTATTTTAAAAATCTATATTAATAATATAGACATGCTACTATTCAACACAATACCAGCAAAGAATGTTAATTTATTAGTATAATTTTAAAATGTGTACAAATATTAAACCAGTAAAGAGGTAGTTTAAAGAGTAATTGTTTTATAAAAAAAAAATAGTAATAATTGGAATCTAGAACAAATGCTACCCGTCAATTGTTTGGTGCACTGGAGATGTTTGCCATCCAATCTTATTTATGACCCTTATTTTTGTCAACTGCAGTCCATATAAATTTTATTTTTTGTTATATTGCTTTGAATTATTATACTGACCTTTAGTGTTATAATATACTGCACATTATTTATGAGTAATTTCTCAATTTTGTCGTCGCGCAATTTTGTCCCTTTTGTATTTCATATATTTATAACAATTATTATTTGATTACTTTAAAATATTAAACACAGCTTAGGTATATACCATACCATATTCCCTAACGATTAAAAAATATACCCATATGATAATATTTTGATGTTTGGATGAGGACATATTAATTTTTTAAGTTAAAATTAAAAGTGCAACTTTGTATGCAATATAAAGACCTAAAATAAAATACTATTATTTCATTATTATTTATTAGAGCTATCACCGGTATTTTTCAACATTTCTTGTTTACAGTTTACTAATAAATTTGGTAAACAATATTTATATTCAAATAATATAAGTTTTCAGTGAAGTTTATGTTTTTACTTTTCTGAAATATTAGTACTAAGAAATTATAAGAAATTATTTTACTCAATGTCAAATTTACCATTTATTCAAGTGAAATAAGTAACTTTTGGAGTAATCCTTATTTCAATAAAATTGTACAAACGAACTAAAAAAATTCATAATTTTTAGACCATATAATATTTATCTTCTCTCCAATCCCCTACTAAAATATATCTATCTTAGCACATTATATATTATTTTTATCGAATCAGACATGTGTAAAATTGGATGTTTTTATATTATCAAGTATCAAACTTTTTTGTGAAAATAAATTACAATAATTTGTACTCAATATTATACCAAAAATTGTAAAACTGGCTTAAATATAATCTATTAAATAGATCACTACTTATATGCTTTTTTTTTATTGTTCTTTTATATTTGTCGGTTAGCTTATACTTATTGTCTAGTTAGATACTTGGTTTTATAAATAGACAGAAATTCGTATTATATAAATTGGAAAATAATATTGAGTATTGACACAGATGTTGAAATTGTGATTTTACATTGATATATTTCTTAGGAATGATGAATATGATTATTATTCATAATATGCGAATAATAAACACACTGACAACTATTTATACTTTCTTGTTTTTGAGGATGATTAACAGGGGTTTGATGTTTATCCATGCATAAATACTCTAACAAATAGATTGGAAAAGAAGCTATATCAGAGGCGTTTTTATATTTATTATTATAACTTTGTACAATACCTATATTTATATATTTAAAATATTGGTTAAGAAAAAAAAATTATATTACCTTCCCTATTCATGGCTATAATATAGCTATATTATAATGTACCTAATTTATTTATATATTTTTTTGTAACAGGACGTTCCTACACATGTGATAATGCTGACCTTTCTTCTAATGGCTATTGACCGTTATAAACATCTTAAACATCCAAATAAAATGAGACTCCCGCCTTTAGCCTGTACATTTGGATGTTGGATAGTGGCATTTTGCATTGTATTGCCATATCCCGTTTACACCGCTTATTTGGATTTGGGTGTAAGTGATAAGACATTTAAATAGTTCTACAAAAGACATTTTGTTCAATATTCATTGTGTTTTATAGGTATACATAAAAGTACAATTTGAAGGAGTTGGAATTTGTGCGGTGAACATGGCCGATGATATGCAAGACTATCTCCGGAGCTTGTTCGTTCTGACGTAAGTATACTTATCCAATTCAGTTTTGAATCAGTTTATTTTTATTTGTGTTAAGTAATTTTACCTATATCATATGTCATCAATCTTTATTAATCATCAATTACCCAATCTATATTATATCAATGAAAGGGAGAGGGAATAATCACTACATATATGTAGCGACTTATTAATGATCATTAATAATTAAATTTTTAAATAATTATAAGCTAGTTACGTTTAATTAATTCCAATGAGAGATTTATATTGGTAAGAATCTCACTGAACGTGCCCGTGGCAAAAGGCCTATGGGCTACAAATTATTGGATATGGTTTTAATTAATATATGTCGATGTGACGTATACTTCGTACCTACGTATTAAGTTATGAACTCGTTAAACATTCATTCAACCGCGTGCACATATTTGTCATTATTTGTCAGTGGTTATTATACTCATTGTCACTGAAGTATACATAATACTTTAGAATCCTTGCATTCATAATATAAGTTATTATAAAATGATTAATATGCCACGTTTAGTAAATACATAAAAACATATTTGTAGATTATTTATGCGTACAATATACACATTTTATAGATTGAAGAACCTTGCCATTATATTTTATATAAAATTTAATTCTACATTACACTACAACACTCAGTGAAAAGGAACCTACAGATTAATCAATGCGTAGGTCCAATTGTTTAGACCCAATTACATACAGATTAAATTAGGATTGTTCGTGAATTAATTATTTTCTTCGTTAATGAATATTGTTTTGTTTAAGTGTTTCGCTGTGGAAGACTAAATACATAGGTATTGCGTATGTCGTTTACAAAAAAAAATATAATAATACAAATTATTAAAACAAATATTTAACGTTTCTGTTTCATAAATATAACGTAAATCACATAGTTATTTTTAAACCAAGAAACTTTATACATAAAACTTCTAGTGCTTATAATAAATTATACTATTATTATAACATCATATGAAAATTAAATATAAAAAAAATTGAAAACTTTGTATGCAAGTATATGTTATTGAGAAATAAATAATATATAGGATACATCTATATTATAATAAATTATAATAATAATATTTTTATTTATAATTCATACGTACTTATAAGTAATAAATGTATTATTTAAGTTATACTTAGTAGTCAAAACGATGTTACATTATATTATATAATGGAAGGTATACAACGAGGCAGTATATAGTAACCCAGTTTTACGAAATACATATGATTTGCATCTAGTTGAGTATAATGTACTGGCAATAAACGTAATGCATGCAATATTATGTTTGTATAAATGACAGATATTAGTTGCCAACAAATGGTTTTGGTTCATCATTCGACCCTGCTATGTACAATTTAAAATAAGTGTTAGCTAGTCGTTTCCTCATAAAAGTTTTCAAGTAACCACTTGATGGTCACTTATATTTTATAGCTCATTCTTTATAGGTATCGTTATTGCCTTATTGGATTCATTTCACAAAACATTACTATAATTTATATGGGTAGGTAAGAAAAACAAAAAAAGTAATATAACTTATAAATCATCATTGCATTTGACTTAAACTAAAATAGCGTGGTTGTTCACAGAATAGCGTAGGTAATAGTAACTATGATGGACAATCATTTTTACACGATAGAAAGAAAATAACGTTGTTAAAATTATTTATGTTTTACGAATACCGAATACATTTGAAACTGTTTTAACTAAAACTTAATAAAACTCTGGGAACAATTTAATAGGATGCATGGGCGTAGAAACAGGGAAGATACCGGAGAGGGATCCCCCCATGACCTTTTTTTAGATTCTGAGCGAAGTAATAACTTAATGATTTCACAATGATGTCTGCTTTTTTTGGGGCATTAAAATGCTTCGATTGACGATTTGGTAGAAAAGTGAATCTAGTATTATAGGAATTGATAAAATAAATATATCGTGTAAATTTCAAGTATCTATGAATTACAACCAAATAAGAAAAATGCTATATGAGAAATCGAGTGAATATCCATGTTAACTTCAAAAGGTCATAAAAATTTTAATTTACTTTACCGTAGGTATTTTTCTTTTGATAAAGATAGACAAACTTATAAGGAATCTTGTATCACATTTTCAAATTTTAGATTTAAAAATAAAATTTTTTATAAATTTTGAACTCAAAATAATTTACTCAATTTCGTGATTTTTACGTATGTTGTCCAAATTTGAACTTTAAATACCCTATTGTACAGCAGAGTGATATCCATTTACCCACTTTTTATTTTTATTTTGTTGTAATTCAAAAACTTATAAACGTAGATACCTAGGTACTTGAAATTTTCACCAAATGTTTTTATTTTATTATTTTCTAGGTATATAAATGGAAATTGAAAGTTTTCAAAATATTTTGACTTCTTTTGAACTATTAATAAAAATTTTCATTTTTAGATTATGAGCAGAGCGAAAAAGCTACTGGTTTTACAATAGTGTTTATTTTTTATTATTTTTATTTATCCTGTATACAAAACTTCTACCAGAAGAAGTGCTTTGACTTCAACATATAGTACCTTATCTTTTAGAAAATTGGTTCAAGATGGTACTTTAAAGAGGTCATTTCTCGATTTTCTCAATAGTTATTTTAGTGCCACGAGAAAAACTACCGACAACTTACAAAAAACCGGTAAAAATGGGATTTTAATTTCTAACGCTTTGTTTATCACCATAGAATAGGTGTTATAGAATACAATAAAAATAATATTATAATATTAATTCATCTTACGGACTATAATAAATAATAACAATATAAAATATCCGGCTGACAAACCGTCTCCGCTCAGAATCGTTTTTCTTATACAATTATATCATTGAATTAAAGTTTAATACAATCCATTAAACATATTTTACCCGCTTTATTTTGTTATAGTTTTTTTCTCTAAAAATGTTAATAAATTTCTAAATTTACTTGTCTAGACACCTATTGGACATTTGTACAGCAGATTAGTACCCATTTTCCCACTTTTTTTATATATAATATTTGTGGGGGGGGGGGGCGGCTACTTAGTGATTTATTTTAATAATTATGAATTTATATCGCCATCTCCCAATAAAAATTCCTTTCCGGGTGAAAGATGTGCTTGTTCTAAGAAAAACGAGGTAAAACACTCCATATATATCATTGTATACTTGTATAATCAAATAACATTTTAGCAGTTTTCGTAATATAACATAATATTGTGATATAAAAATTTTGAGATGGTTAAAAAAATACTTATTTTAATGATTAATCACTATACCTACTGCTGTTTATCATAATTTCACTACATAATGTAATATATTTCATGGAAAACTTTTTTAGAAAAAATGTACCTAATATTTGTTTTACGAAAACAGTTATTTCAATTAATATGATGAGTCATTACGAGTATACATATAGTTATGTATATTACACATGATATTATGTGATAAATGATAATGTTTTGTTTGTAGTATTTCATTTTTTTATACTCCCATTAATTTTTAATTTATTTTGAACATGTATTATTATGAAATATACTAATACCATCAGCCATGATATTATGTGGTGTACCAAGAGTTATAAACTACAAGTATTTAGTAGTGTAACACGGGTGGCTTGTGATTTTTTTTAATTTTCTCTTCATACTCCAACCTTGATGTATTTTTTATTTTACATAGAACGTTAAAAAAAAAATCAACATATAATATTTATTATTATGCATATACCGTATATTTTAAAAGTTCCAAACTACGAAAAAAGTTAATTTTATTATATATCACGAAAAATATCGGATCTAAATGGGTCATCAAGTGTGAACGTTTTTATTTCAATCGTTACAATAGTTGTACACTGATTTATTGATTAATTCAAATAAATTTTCAGTGGATGTTACATCAAACGATAAATATATTAGATAGTGCTGATTAAGTTAGTAATTAGGACTAGACTTGTGATCAATAATCGTCATGATATCGAATATAATATGCAGTACTTAAAAGTAGTTAAAACATAATTTAGGAAGTAGTTGCTATATTTATCGTCGTTGCTCAGTTAATTTCAATTGATTTATTCGTAAGATGAATTACCCAACTAGTAGAGCTATAATATATTATAAATATTCAAAAAAATGTTTGTTTGGTTGAAATTTGAAATTGTATTAACCTATATTATAACATGTTACTAGTTACTGTGAATACGATATGGAAATTAATTACCTATATAACTTTAAATTGTTTTGTTGAAAAGTCAAATTTAGGGTTTGGGTAGCTACTGAACATGTTTGTACAACATAAATAAAAATTTAAGAGATATAAAATACGATAATATACGTGGGTTACTGGATTCTACCACTGGATAGCCTCATTTGGCTCTCCTCGTCGTATATCATCGTATCCAGGGGCACCCGCAGAAAATCAGCTCAGTGGGTGTAAAATTACATTTATGCTATACATACATAGGTACCACATATTCACATATTTACATTATTATACATTAATATTTGTTCATTAAAAAAATCCCAGTGAGTGTAATGGCACCCACTGGCCTCTCTCAGCGGGTGCCCCTGGTCGTATCCATTGTTCATCTGTACCTATGCAATATGCATATTGTATATTTTTATTAAAACAGTTATCTTATTTGCTTATTGTGCCGTAAAAGTTCAGATTGTAAATATTATTTCATTAAATAAAAAAATTTAAATAAATATATAATATTTTAGATGTATAACATAGTAATTAGTAAGTAACTTTTTCAAAAATCATATTTAGATTAAATAAGTTAGTTACATTACCAATTTGTATTTGTTTATTTTTAGTTAATAATTTAAGTCGGTATAATTAGGTAGTCTGGTAGTTAAATTAAATAAGTTAAGTAAGTACATAATATAACATACGATTATAAATGTATACCAGCTATAGTTCATCTTGAAAAATAATAAAAAAAATGTTATTCCTTCAAATTATAGGTAATCCATTTTAAATTATGTACCTATACCTACAGAATAGGCAAAAAAAAAACGATTTTTCTAAAAGGTTTAAAAATACCATTAGACTGAAATCAGTGTACCTACCTAACCAGCTAACCAGAATTTTGCATATGAATGAAATATTTAGGTTAATGGAAATATTATTGAAATATTTACATTCATCATAGGTAAATGGGATCGGATGTAATCCAAAAGATGTTGGCCAAATTCCAATTACATTTAGGAATTTCGTGTAAAAAACAAAATTCAAAGCCATATGTATAATTTTGAAAAGTAATAAAGAAGAATATTGAATTTTGAGTTGTATAATTCGGTTGTTGTAAGAATTATAAAATTAATACATATAATACCTTACTAATTAAACGCAGACAAGTATGTACTTGCATAAAATTCCGTTTTTTTTTAAATATCCATCGAATTTCCAAATATTATACTTGTTTTGTATTAATTATTTTCTGTCTACATTACGTAATAACAAATAAAAATTATTTTTTAATATTTTTGTTTTGATATATTATAATTTGGTAACAAAATCGTTTAATACAAAAGTAAATAGCTTAAAAACTAAATAAGCTCAAGATAAACTAATTGAAATAACATTATGTTGCGCCACTGAAGCGAATGTATGTTTATATTTAAGTAGATAATTAATTAATATATTGTTGTTCAAATGTAAACAACATCCATTCTATGGGGGACATTGCAGCGAGTGCTTCAATATTTACGGGTTAAACATTAAGTGAACATAAAATAATTTAAAGTAAATATAAAATATTATATAGGTCAAAATTCAAAAAATAAAAATTATATACATAGACGTTAAAAAAATTCAAAACTCCGAACAAGACCCATACATAATTTTAAAGGACCCTATTTTATAAACTCTGAATGTATGTTTTTGTTTCTCTTTTTTTCAATAAGGGTAAAGAATCTCGAATAACCGTAATTAAAATTTGTTTTTGTTTTAATTAGTATGTGAAAGCTTGATATCCTTAACTGGAACATTCAAAAACTCATTTAAACGTAATGCTTTTTAGTCTTTGAAATTATTTTAGTCTGTCTATTTTTTATTAGTCAACACATACAACTTTAATCAGACATTAAACACGGTACAAATAACTTTAATGGTCACTATGACTTTCATCTCTTCCTCTTGACATTAATAATGCATTCTATACCTAGTCGTAATCGAAAGAAGGATGTCCGGATAAGATGTTTTTTTTTTTAAGACAAGGTAACTATATTTTTTGAAACCTCTGAAGAAGATCCGATTAATGTGTTCTATATTGATAGATTTCCATAGTTGTACTATAAACTTAGATCTATGTTTTGAGCTGGATATATAACATATTTTTTTCTGACCGTTACAGTTACCATATAGAATTATAGAAACCTGAAAAAATACTAAGAATTTATCACATTGATTAATCATTATTCGATTATATCGATTATTCCATTATTGTCATAACAATTTTGCTTCGTTTACTTCATAAAACAGTTGCAAGGCAATCAAACATTAACAAATTAATGAATAGTATTTTGTTAACCAATTTTGCGCTATCGTTGCTAAATTCCAACCTTTTAATAAACAAAGCCTACGTCGTCAAACTATTTATTCATAATAATGTTATGTTTATATTTAAACTCAAACATTTCAGTGATAGTCAAACAATCAACTTTATTGTGCTTAAAGTAACATTTCAGTTTTTTAAGATATTGTGGGCAGAGTGTTTATGATTCAATTGTTATACAATTCTTCAGTTCTTATTCATAAAGTTGTTCTTACAACAATGGATATTAGTGTAAAGTTACTGATTTATATTATTCTTATACAAAAATCACTATAGAATACTATAATATAAATATATAATGCATTTATACAACAAAACATCTACAAATTCCTTAAGTACACAAATTATTTTTTTTTACCATTTAAACGATGGACGTTTAAGTTCTAAAGCAAATTCCATTTAATTTGCAATCAATTTGCGTGAATGCGTTTCCACTATTGTCACATAAACTTATCTATTAAATACGAAAAAAATTAAATAATAAACCACATGTAATGCACACTATTCTGTCTTAAATTACCTAAACGAAAAAAAGCAGTAGACGGGACAAACTTTTCGAATATGTGCCGTAGCGTTTTGATTGTGTAGGAACGCAATTTTATAACAAAATAATTCGATTATAATACCTTTATTCACAAAGATGACTACAGAGGGTTTAAGACACTTTGTGTACCAAAATATTAAATCAATTTAAAATGTGTAATCTACATGCAACAAACGTAGTTAAAAAAAAGATTTTTATTTATATTTCAGTGTACCGTGTTCTTTTATATATTTTCAAATGTGCGTATGGTTATTGGTCGATTGTCTATTTATAGACATTTTTTGTAAATTTAGAGTGAAGTACTTTTTTTAGCAGTTTTACGTGCGTTTATCGGTGTGACTCACAAAACACTCTTTAAGGCCCAAGTCTGATACACTTTCGCATTCAACGTCTACATTTTTATACCATGATTCATGTAATAAGATACCCACTAAAATCGTTTTTTTAATGCAGATTTTCAAAATATTATAAGTTATTACTTACTACTCATATACGTGAATCTGTGAGAAATTACCGGTGACTTAAATTATTCTAAAGCTATCGACTTTTGCAGAAAGGTTATAACGATTTATTATTAATCGAGGCAAAGGTAATTGTATTGAAATTATGATTTATATTATTGTGACATTAAATTTAAAAGTTTTTAAGTAGGTAACTTATACTTTATACAGATCACAGTTAATTGTACTCACTTTTAATTAGATTTATTTCCTTTTTGAATATTATTGCGTTTAACTATATTTTTTATTTATTACAAATCAAAATGTTTCAGCAAACTGAGTGCTATTACAAGTTTTTGTGCAATTTTAATACTATTAATAATAATTTAAGTAATATTTTGATTATTAGATTATAGAAGGGCATTAATAATGAGTACAGTTTGAAAATTATAAATTTAATTAATGAGGCTATAACAGATACCTAGTAATAGCGGATAAGATTTAATATTTATAATAATGCCTTTAGGAAATTTATATTGTACAATAATAATTATTATGGAGATATAATACCTTTAGTAATAAGTACGTTTATAACTTGGAAAAGAAGGGAATACGTTTAAGAGGACATTTCACCCGCATTTGTTGTCTCCGTCTCATACACGTACGGCATAGCAAAAACTATTTTTTCGGGAAAGAACCGAGAAAAGGCTACAGTCATATAACTAAGAAACGAAATATTCATCACATATAAAGGAGAACTTTGGCTGTGCAATATCGT
>NC_042494.1:51552438-51564778 GCF_005508785.2 Acyrthosiphon pisum | reverse complement strand
GGAAAAACAAAGTTCTCCTTTTTATGTGGTGAAAATCTCGTTTCTTAGTTATGACTGTAGTCTGTAGCCTTCTCGGTTCTTTCCCACGCAATACAGTTTTTGCTATGCCGTACGTGTGTAAAACGGAGACAACAAATATGGGTGAAACATCCTCTTAAGAAGATACTCGCATGCGTTGTATCTGTCTTACAAACGCACTAAATAGACAATTATAATCTATTTAACTTTAAAGTCCGATTCACACCGTTACACACTGTTACGGCACGCCACGAACCGTCACAGCACGTAACGGCACGACAAATCATCTAACGCTATTCACACTCGGGTATTAATATTGGAGCGAATTGACCTATCATAAAAAATAGAAGTAAGTATACTTAGTAGACATAATTTTGTAATGATTATATTTTTAAACAACAAATTGCTGTCTATATAATATTATATTATCTAGTGAACCTCGTAGGTTTTTATCTAAATTTAAATTTTAAAGCAAATTATGAGTATTTTAAAATGCTCAAACAATTTACAATTTTAAAATGCTCATAACTTGTTTTACAATTAAAATATTAATCAAAACCTATAAGGTTCACTAGATAATATTCCTAGGTACTTCTAAATTTGATAATATGTCAATTCGCTCCAATATTAATCATAACAGAGTTAAACGGATTATTCAGAACGTTCAATTTGTTATGTTACGCGTTTGTAAAAGGGAAATAGTACATCCGTAGTGCAGCGAATCCGTGATGCATTCCAGTCTTCGTAGTTAGAAGTATGTATATTTTTATTGTTTAAAAATTCTATAGACCAGTGTCACAACTTACTTTTGGTCGGCCTTAATGTAAGACAATATTATAGTAGGTAGTTATTAAGTGTTGGTAATGTTAAGTGCATCATATTTTTAACTTTCTTCTCAAACCACACATCAGTTGTCAAATAGTATAAAACAAATAATAAATATTTGACAATTAGATAATTTTTTCCAATTTTAACACAATATTACCTACATCTAAAATCTAAATATAAATAACAAAAGATAAATAGTTAAAATAAATTTCTATAAGCCGTTTTGTTTTAAAATGTCCTTCTTTCTACATTTCAAATTTGAAGTCTTGTATAGTCATATTATATTAATTTTTTAAGATCTAGTTAATTTGTTTTTAATTTTTCAATGTTACGTATACTTATACCAGTTAATGTTTCTTAAGAAGTTTATCGAAATAGCCTGTATTAAATAAATTAAACATTATAATGTTAGTTATAAATTTACGACAAAAGTTTATTCTTAAATATTTTATGAAATGTTTTAGTCTTTTTATTAAATGTAAGGGGTATCTATTTATGTATCAATTATAAAACGAAAATATCTATTTTACACTAAATATTAATAATGCATTCATGTATGTACGAATTCGGGATAATTTAATAGGTGTCGAAAACAGAGTTCGTCCTAAAATTCGGAATACATATAATGCATTAATCATTTTCTAGAATGATAGTGTACCACCGTAAACGCGTATACTGGATTTTACAGATATCTCATCCACGGTTGACTAACTATGTTGTAATAATATTATATTGATGAGGGCAACTTACGCCCGCAACTTGAAAATAAATAAATTGTTGTTTAGTATGTCACAACAAGCATTATACCAATGAGGGGTTAATATTATCAAGTACTGTTGTAAATAAATTGAATTTTACACGCGGTGTTGTTTTATTTAAACGGCATTAGCTCCCGATCCACGTGCAACCCTCTAGCAGTGATTGATACATCAAATATTATATATACCCAACAGTCATTTTAAATTGGGTTTACAAAATTAAAAAGTAAATAAAAAGCTCACCGAGTTTCAATTGTTAAGTTATAATAATATAGTAATTTATTATAAAACGTATTTTTTTGCAACGATAAAAAGTTAAAAGTTGTATGAATATTAAGTCTGTTATATTAAATTTCTTAAAAATAAGTGAGCAACTTAAACGGACAGCGTTAGTTTTATATAGGTAGTTTGACAAATTCCAAGCAATAATAAGTGGAAAAAATAATCATAAACACGTCCAATTTGGGTACATTGCAATCGAGTATGATATAATTTCATTGTCTCTATATACTTATATTGGTACCTAATTTAATTTGATTAGTATATATTTATTTATTAAATCTTTAACAAAACTGTTCTACTTGCAAAAAGTTTTAAGCAATGTAAATAAAGTTTAATATTAAAATTCTATTCACACGCAAAATGAGAAATATAATTAAAATTGTTTTAATATCCTAAATTAAATGTGTGTATTATATTTAATCCTATTTATAAGTATAAATTAATCATAGCTGTGTTGTAATTTGTTCAATATAGAACAAGTGCATTCATATCTGTGCTATTTCCACTCATCGAGTTTATTAATATTATACTTGAAGATTACATGAAGAAAAGATTGCGTGAAGAATTGTATACAATTTGATTTTTAAGGTTATTTATTGATTTTAAATATCTATTTCCAGATACTTGATTCCGTTAGTGTCTATGGGCTACCTCTACTCAAAAATGTCAGATATTCTGCGTGACTTGATGAACGTTCCCGCTGTATTTTACTCTCAAGAAATAACACCAAGGTTAGTAATATTGATATATTTTATATATAGGTAACTACAGTGAAACTCTCTCATAACGATCTTCAATTTAATAAAATTTCCCATTTAACGAAATATTTTTGAGAACCAAACCAAATTAGAACCAAATTTATTCAATTCTGTCTAACGAAATTCTCTATAACACAATTTTTTTTCTGCACTATGAGACTTTGTTGTTTGGAAGTTTCACTGTATTATCACAGAGCTAGTTTGTGTTGATTTCTGTGATACATTTTGGATCACATAATAAATGTGACTGGGAAATTAAGAAGAAGAACTGATAGGTTTCAAGCCATTGGTCAAACATCTAAATATTATATTATAATACATTATTAGTTTTTAACTCAATATTTTAACAATATTGAACACTTTTAGTACCTAGTGTTTATAATATTCGATAATATTTGGTTTAACATTAATTTAATGTTTGTCAATTTAGTGTATTGTAGATAATACATTACTGATACATAATATATACTTGATTATTAATCGTACCTACATATGTTACCGGAAATGTGAATAATCAAGTCATTTTGTATGTTTATAATGCATTATAATGTGTTGGTAGGTATGATGTCAGATGATAGTTATTATAATAACCAGTATGAATTACATTTTTTTTTTATTGGTAAGGTGCTACGTAAAATGACAAGGTATTTTCATACAGCCCCTAAATAGTATTATTGATATTATCTTATTCTTATTATTTTTATGATTTTTATAACGCATGATTCTTAAATATGTCATCTCTATAGGTAATAGCATTGTTGAACATTTGTTTGTGAAATTCATCTTTAATAATATTAAGTTTGTAGTTTCTCTGTTTATATTCCTCTGAATTACAAATGTACTTTTATATGAGTCATATCTCACTGCTCAATCAATTCTCTTATTTGATGAAATCTTTGCAGTCGTGCTTTGATCTTTTGTTGTTATTCTAAGATTACCGATTATCTTGGTAAGAAATTTGGGTTTTCTTACTTTTATACCCCCAGTCCAATAATCTTAAATTACATTCAGTTGAAAAATATGGCAAACTAACTTAACCAACTTCTCGATAGGTTATCAGTTACAACCCATAAATCGCTCGTACCTTGCAATCCTTATTCCTTACCACTCTGTGTTGTCATTGACTTTTTTAACGGACAATGGTGATTCAACAATGGATTCTTCACAAAAGTTTTTGATTTTTGCCTTGCTTCTTACCCAATATCTGTAATTTATTAACATTTTTTAACTGTGCCTATAATTTTCGCGATACCTTCATGTCGACTCAGGCACTCAGGTATTAATACGTTTTACGATGCCCTGTACAATTGCGTGCTCAAATTTATACCAGAAATTAATAATCATTCCGAAAAACTCACTACATGATTTTCGTTTTTTTTATAGCTATTTAAAAATGTTGAAAATATACATATGCACAAATTGTGTTTATTAGATATAGATATATGTTCAAATTTTGACAAAATGGTGTGATTAAACGATCAATTTTGATATTTCCTATTGGTGTATAACGGTTTTTAGTTATTTGGTTGCAATTCAAAAAACTTATTATTACTTCACTTTACTACTCGTATGGTAATTTTCTATACACAAGGAATTTTCAAAATATTTAGACTTACTTTTTATACCACAAACCTATGCACTCTTTTATACGGTATCTACGTCGATATCTTGATTGTGCGATGATAAAGTGCATTAACCTATTTGAAATGAATTTATTAAATATATAAGAGAAATTTGACTGTAATAAACAATTATAGGATTTAAATGTAAAAATTCTGAAAAATTCATAGATCTTTACACTCATAAACGGAGCATTACATGTTGGCAGGGATGGATGGAGCGGTCACAGCCATCATCATTAGCAGTGTTGTTATTTCTGACAACATTATTCACATATTATTAAAATACAAAATAAATACACAATAAAAACGCATATTTTTAAAAAAAGCATATAATACAATAAATAATAAATAATAAACCATAATATATTCGCAATAAATGAATATATTATTCATTCAGAAAAAATACAATTTTTGTGTATTATTCATCAATCCATTATTGTTCTATGCCATTATCGTACAGCAATAATTGTTAAAACTCAATAACCGATCACCCAACCTGAAATTGTATTGCGCATGTGCGTAATAATTGAGTAATAATCGAACAGCGCACTCGCGTGAGTCCGTTGTATCTAAACCCGTTTATTAGTATAAGGTCTATGGAAAAATTGTACTTTTTACTAAAATATTAAATAAAATAAAAATTGTTCATCTTTATACGTGATCAATAAAAGTAATTCCGATTTAAATTATAATATATTATATTATAATGGTTTCTATAATTAAAACAATATCTGTATTACTTTTGAGAAAAAAAACTATTTTGACATTTCTATTTTGTGTTAAACAAAACGTGTTAACTGGAAATGTTTGTGAATAATTCTTGTAAAAAAATTGTGTATTTTGCTTTAAATTAAATTATCAATGATGAAGAACTGCAGTCGCTAAATTGTTTTGTATGAAAAAAATATATAAAACATTAAATCACGTTGTTTGTTTCTAAAGTGAATTACTGTAAGGATTTGAACATTTTTATTCGTTTTCACTTTTTTATACCCGAATAAAAGTCTCTATTGTATATTAAAATAGTAAAATGGTACAAATGTTTGGTTACACGTTTTATTATATTTTTGTATACAGGGTTAATGGTACCAAGACCAAGCATACTCACACTCTTTTTCTCCAATAAGGCAATTATTTAAAATCTGATATACTTAAAGACTATATTTTAAAATTCTTGAGATTTATTATAATACATATCAAGAAGAGTTATTTTATTTTGTATACCTTTTTTCTTCCCCCCCCCTCCATGGTATCGACGACGCTGTCCGGGAAGCTTGCGTATTACTTCGACAGGCAGAGTATTAATAAATAATTATAAACCCATAATAATGTGTTTGTAACATATGGGGAACATGGCTATTATATAAAATGTTTGTGATTAATAATAATCAATTAACATTAATAATTTGTAAATGGGCCAAGTATAATAAATGCTTGACCTAATATTACATCTATTTTATATTTTTGTAAAAAAATGTTTAGGACTTTATATCCTTTATTTAAACATTTTAATAAATGAAAAACTATTAGTTAAAATTTTGAATTAGGTTTCAAAAAATTGACCCATTAAATAATTGACAGTAAAAAATGGGGTTTTCATTTGAAAAATAGAAGTTTGGTTCGCCACAAGAAACTTAAGCAGTACAAAAAAATTTAAGAATTTAAAAAAAAATGTCTTTGAAGTTTGAGTAAATATATTTAAAAGTTCCAAAGATCAAAATTTGAATATATTTATTATAAATGGAAAAAATGGGGGTGAGCGTGCTTGATGAATCACTCTGTATATTGTGTATAATTTATAATTTTAGTGATTGTAAATATACTAATATTATATTAGGTAAGTAATATTTTAACTTAATATAGGCATTTTAATTAGTTTAACGTATATCACTGTGCAATATGTATAATATCGTAACTAATCGAATGAAAAGTTTAAATGTTCAATAAAATTTTCTAAAGCCTGCTGTTTTTTGTTGGATTCGTAATTTTTAGGTTCACCATATTAGACTTTTACCAGTTAATGCTCACTTAATGTTTTAAGTTTTGTTTAAATTGTAAGATTGTAATTTATTTGTAATTTAAATGGGATTTTTATTTTTTTGTTTTTGAATTGGGTTTCAATTTAGTCTTGTAGAATGCCCCCTTCCCCGTATCATTGTGGATTTGGATAATTTCAATGTTAAATATACATGACGTGTTACAACTCGCAATGTGTTACCTACTATTCAAAAGCAGCCCATTACTGCAAAAGATTATTTTATGGAAATTTGTTTATACCAACGTATCATATTATACTTGGAAATATATTTATTATGTATGGTACCTACAACAAGCACTGTTGTTTGCTAATTATTATTGTTTATCGTAACAATTAACATTGTTAACGTCTTACGTCATATTTATACACCAGTGACCACTGATCAGTACAACACCCCCATTCACCTTCACAATCACTATAAATCACTTTATATTTCTTATAATATGGACTTCTCTATGTATTTAGTTTATTGTATATTATTAATATTCGATCGTTATAAAACCATATTTTAAGAATCATAACCCATTCATCTAATCCTCATCAAATAATTTAATATACTATAATCTTGAATAATGTTAATGATTTAATTGTATCAGCTAATAACCTTGTAGTTGGTACTTAACATATTATGTAAATAGCTAAAAACCGTATTTAAAACGCAAAATAATTATTATATGACCAAATATCAGTCTTTCGAGCAATACGATTGTTTTATATTTGTTTAATCATCATAATGATAATTTGTTTTAATGAATTAAACCAACCTCAGACCTTACGGCTCTATTGTTGCCGATCTATTATAATATTAAAAAATACAAATAGTTTTAAATTTTTATTAGTTTAGGTATTAGAACAATTCAATAAACAAACAATATGGTCACTCATTTTAAAATATAATGCAGTTTTTCGTATTCTAGTCACGTTTACGTGATAAGTTTCCGTACTTAAGTTAATAAGATACATATTATCAGTTTTCCAAACAAAAATGTATTATAATACATTTATATGGTCACATAATATTATTTATTAGGTTATAACTTATAATATTATGAGCCATAATATATGACTTATAACCAATATATTTATGAGTATTTAATGTATTAAAAAAAAATTGTAGAAAATTGATCATTATTTATGATATCATACTATGATATATTTACGCATTCGTCATTCATATTTCAATATCAACTGAAAATTATAATTTTTAATTTAATTTATTCTATTGAATATTCATTGAAAACTCTGTTGAAGTATAAATTCACAGCATTTCATTGCAGTAAGTAGAACTAGTAATTCTTAAATAAAAGGAACAAGCTAATGAATGTTTTCCATTTTATTTTACCACCTTATCGAGGTGTTTTGGTTATGGTTACAGGCTACAGCTTACACTATTAGCACTATAATACGTCTCGTCAAATATTTGAGTTGATTAATATCTATGTCTAACATTAATTCCTTTATTTAAATGTTATTATCATCTCTGTCTCATTTTAAAACGTATGAATCATCAAATGCAATTATAAAACAACTTAACCGTTTATTTTAATGTATATCTATCTAGTGGAGTGTCTCTCATTAAGTTAAATAAACAAATTTGTGTCATGTATCTACTTGTGAGTTTCGTATTCATGTTTTCATCGGTACTTTTGATGTGCCTATCTACATTAAATATTAATATAGTCCTTTTAGTTGTTACAGAAACTTTAACTATTTGCATTGTTATTACTATATACTTACTATTATAATTATTATAATGCCTAACTCTATTTTTTAAGCTCAAAGACTAAATTTTCAGATATTCAGAACTGTGTGCTGTGAGCCTAAATTGTTAAGCAGATGATTTTTAAAAATGTTAATGCATCTAAAACGAAATACGAACGATTATTTCTGAGATATTAAACATTCTACACCAAAGATAATAATCCTAAATAATGGTTTTATAAAAGATACATAAAATATGACCTATTTTATGTGTATTGTGTAATGTAACTAGTAGTTACTTATTGTTCTCCCACTATTTTATAAATTATAAAATGATAATATACTATAGTATTAATATTATAGTTGCTGCTTGCCATAATTTTATAACCCTAATGGCTTGATGGATCCCCTAGAATTAAATCTATTATGATGGGCGAGTGGGTGTTGTTCTGCTGTACAGAAGGTTACAAGTGGGTCACTGTAATGGATGGTGTTAAATTTTAATTCAATAATATAATATCATTGTATAAGAAAAATACTAACGCCTTAGTAAATAAAGTCTAATAACACAGAAAATACTTGATCGTATTTCGATTTATATTCATCAATATTTTCAAAAAAATTATCTACCTTCTTAACAGTTTATAGAAAAAAATATGTTCTTATTTGAAAAAAGAAATTTTTCACCACTACAAGGCACTATAGGACACTCTTTAATTAGCATTAAAAATCTAAGTATTTAAAAAAGTTAGCTAATTGAAAATTCCAAAAATCTAAATTTTAATAACTTTAAGTATTAATTATTCAAGGAAAAACTGGGGTGTGCACTGAGCATGCCCGGCGAAGTGTTGAATCTCCCCGTGTACGTAATATTGTTCATAATTTTAAGTTTGTTCATTTTATTTTTCATTATTATTTATAATGTCTAACTATTTAAGCAATATAAATATGTAGTTACAACAATGTATATCTATTTTATGACTTGTGCTTAGGGTTAAGTCACACTGAAGCGGAATAAATATTAATTAAAAAAAAAAAAATAGTTTCTTTAATAGTCGCCTCTATACGTAATATACAATTTACTATAATATAAATCCTATAAGAAATATTAGTTGATTTTTTAAAATTTGAATTATCACTATTATTTGTTATTGTATATAATATATTTGCTATTCTTGATTTATTATACAGTTCTGAGAATAATGAATTATTATAAAAGTGCAAAAATAATTAATAATAATAACAGTAAATAAATTTATTTTATACAGATGTAATTGCTTTTTTTTATAACTATTTTTAAGTTATCATTAAAAAAAAATTAATTTAATAGAATAAGAAAATATCAAATCAAATACACCTACATTTTACCAATAAATTGTGTTTTAGTTATCAATATGTTATTATTACACCTAACTCGTCGCCAATTATATTTTCAATAAAAATTAAAACTAATTAGATAATCTTTATAGTAAAATTGTGTCACATTTTACTTTCAAGTTCCTACCAAATGCTTTTTTTTTTAGATTCTGAGTGAAACGATGAATGTATTGATTTTACAATGATGTGTGTTTTTTTTTTTTTTTGTGTCTGTCATCACCTTTTAGGACAGTAAAAGTGCTTGGATTTCCTTCAACAGTACCTTTTCTGATAGGAAAGTGAATCTAGTTGGTACTTTGGGGGGTCAAAAGTAAAATTTTTCCAATTGTTTTCAAAATCGCCGTGAAAAACAAAAGAAAAATTAAGGAAAAACGGGAATTTTTAAGCAAAACCTGTTTTCGAGAAAATTGATTTTGGTTTTTGGTGTAACTTTAAAACAAATGACCGTAGATACATGAAATTTTCACTGGTTGTTTATATTTCCATTTTCTATACATGATAAAAATTTTCAAAATTTTCAAAATATTTTGATTTCTTTTGAACTGTTTAGGAACGTTTTTAGTTTCCAATATTATTCGTTTTTTCTTCTATGAATGTCAATAAAACTTTATTTGTTGAGTAAAAATACTTGAAAATTTAATAAGAGGCTCCTACTATATAGTTAAAATAATGTTTGAAAAATATTAAAAATCCTTAGTCACTAGTTTTTTTTTTAATTAACATTTTTATTGACAAAATATGGAAAAATCACGAAAATTAGCAAATTATGTTTAGTTAAGAATTCGTAAAAATTTTTCTTTTTAAATCTAAGATTTGAAAATGTAATACAAGATTCCTCATAATATTGTCTATCTTTATCAAAAAAAAAATGTCTACAAAAGAGTCAAATTAAATTTTTATGAGCGTTTGAAATTCATATTTTTACAACATTTGATATTCACTCGATTTCTGGATTTTCTTATTTAATTGTAATTAAAAAACGAATGACTGTAGATATTTGAAAGTTTCACTGAATGTTAATAATTTCATTTTTTATACACCATAAAATTTTGAAAATATTTTGAATTTTTTGAGCTGTTTACGGACATTGTCAGTTTTCAATTTGTTTAGTTTTTTTTTCTATAAATATCAATAAAATTTTGTTTGTTGGGTATAAAAGCGTGAAAATTTAATGCAAGGTTTCTGATATATTGTTACAATAACAGTTGAAAAATATTAAAAATACATAAGCACAATTTTTTTTATAAGCATTTAAAGATCAAATTTTGACAAAATTTATCAAATTTAAGATTCAATAATTATTTTGTAGTTAAAAATTTATAAAATGGTCAACTTTTATATCTAAGGATTGAAAATTTAAAACAAGATTCCACGTAAGTAGCTTATTCAGTTACCAAAAAATCTAAAAAGACATAAGCACAGTTTATTTTTATACTCATTTTAAGTTCAAATTTGGACGAAATTACATATTAAAATACCTAGAATAACTATTTTTGTTATTTTGTTGCGATTGTATAATATTATTCGTGGGTACATGAAACTTCTAAAGTATACTATTATATATCTATGATAGTATCACGGTTTGTTGTTTATGTTTAACGCGTTATATTGAATACCTAATGAATATTGTTATATGATTAATTTGGGATTTATTATAGGTACCTATTATAGGTCAATTTTTTTTTAATACCATTGATAAGTATATAATATGCCTTATACCTATAGACCGACATACCGTCTCCGCCCAGAATCGCTTTTCTTATACAATGATATTATATCATTGAATTCAAATTTAATACTATCCATTATACAGTGACCTACTTGTAACCTACTGTACAGCAGAGCGACATCCACTTACCCACCTTTTTTTATATAACTATTAACCATTAACATAATATTGTAAACATTTATTAAGTCATGTATCGGAAATTATATACCTATTTGAACGTCTTTACACAAGTAAGAGTATACATTTGTCATCAGACACATACTTCATATGTATTTTGAATGTATATACTATATACGCTTTAAAGTATTAAATATTTTTTAAGCACGGTACAAAATTGATAACTTCAATAATTTTCGTCATCGTGACAGCAGATATTATCAGTGACTGTCGAAATAAAGTTCGTTAAACCTCTGTCTATAATATAGTTGACATCGACGTTGACAACACTGTTTTTTAATATTTTCTATGAATATCTTGTGCGTAAAAGTATAGGTATATATATATAATGTGGTTTATACGCGTGTTACCATTAAATTATTTTATGATTACACAACTTAGAATTAGTATTTTTATTAAAAAAAAAAGATTAAAAATTAATCTCTACAGAATTTTAGCTGCAGTTATTAATTTTATAATATTACGTATGAACTAAATTTTTTTTATAAAAAATAAAGTATACATTGTATCTAAACTGTAAAGGCTTATTAACTATCTATCCTTTTCATAATTATTTTATTTGCATTTTATAAATGATTATTTAGGAAGCGTCACGAAATGATGGTCGCATTATCCCAAGACTAGCCACTTGGTACTTAATTCATAGTTGGCTTATTAATTTAGTAAAAAAAATGTGGATAACAATTTTAATCCCAATAAAATTCAATTATTTCAAAGTAATTCACTCTATTGCGGAGTGGACTGTAAGTTTCCGTTTCTGGTTACTTCGGATACCCAGGACACTAGCCTATTAACTAAATCAATTATTTAGAAGAAATTGAGCTATAAAATATAAAATATGTTTATTTTAATTTAACTAATATGCGGAGTGACATGCACACGTTTGATAATTTTCGACGACTATCTATATACAATACAATGCAAACCGATCAAAGGTAAAACCGTCGGCAGTCTTGTTAAGAACACTTTTCAAATGTATTCAGAATACGTATTTAAATACTTGGTGTAATTTGTATTTAAAATACGTACTCAAATACTTTCTTTCAAAAGTA
>NC_042494.1:51541699-51552388 GCF_005508785.2 Acyrthosiphon pisum | reverse complement strand
ATACTATTATATATCTATGATAGTATCACGGTTTGTTGTTTATGTTTAACGCGTTATATTAAATACCTAATGAATATTGTTATATGATTAATTTGGGATTTATTATAGGTACCTATTATAGGTCAATTTTTTTTTAATACCATTGATAAGTATATAATATGCCTTATACCTATAGACCGACATACCGTCTCCGCCCAGAATCGTTTTTTTTATACAATGATATTATATCATTGAATTCAAATTTAATACCATCCATTATACAGCGATCCACTTGTAATCTACTGTACAGCAGAGCGACATCCACTTACCCTCCTTTTTTAATATCATATTTTTATAACTACTCTAAAAACGAAAGTGGATATAGACTACAAAGACTTGAGAATTAAAGTTGAACATTTTTTTGCCTACATTTTATAGACGTCATTATAACTCAAAAAGTACCTTCTTAAATTCTTTTGTGTTGTTTTTTTTAACTTTTAGTTATTTAGGTAAACCTATTATGACGCGTTATTTAAGCTGAGTCTCAAATTGTTTTCCTCAAAGTTATGTAAATTATAGGTAATTTGGGAATCATATAATTTTAACATTTGTGTACTGATATACGAATATTATCTTAAATGTTCATAATAACTCTACATAAATTGCAATTAATTGTTCAACCATTTTGCTAGTGATTGATTATAAAGACTGAATTCATACTGAGATACTTAAGTAGTTTTTGGATGGAGTTTACATAATATACATCTCTTATCAACATAACATTTTTTTTTCTATAGTCACACTCACTACTCACTATTAATAAAATAACTTTTAATTCAGCGGGTAGTTTTCGTTTGGGTAAGTTTGTAAAAATTGCAATGTGTTTGGGCAAATTAACATAATGCATAGTGATTTTAAAGCAATATTATGTGTTTGGGTGACCTTTTTCAATATTTTAATTCCTTTAATCGAATTAAATATATTTATGTTTATAAATTACTAAGTTTTAGTGAAACAATTCGTTTTGTTCTTAAAAATGTTTTAATTTTAAGAACCACATTTGGGGTATACTATACGTAATAACTAACACTAACGTAGTTTAGTACCTACTTTAACGGGTTCCCGTTTCCAATTTTCGAGCAAAACTGAAATTAATTTTGCCATAATTATTAGGTTTAGGTTGAATAATATAAAATATAATATTTTATCTTAATATTTAGGATTTTATATTTTATATTGTATCATACTCGCTCAAACACAGTAAAAAGAACTCTCCCAAAGATATTGTTTTAATATTCGACGGGTAAAAAAGTAATTCGCCCAAACGCATGATGCCCAATTCAGCAGCAATAGTATCTATATTTATCACTTATCAGGACCGCGTGCATATCGCATAATATGTAATGTGTTACCATACGTAGTACGTACGTTATGTTTGTGATATACACACTACACCCACACGTTTCCGTAATGGCGTAATACATAATATACATATTTAATATATCGGTTAATACCAATATGGACCAATAATACCATTTGGATTTTCCAAAAGGGTTTAAAAGTAATTTATTCCCATAATAATATATGTCTTATTTCTATTGAGGGTTTTATTACAAACTATTTGAATGTTTACGACGTACAGGGTGGATTACGAGAACTGTATTACTTCTCGGCGTTGTTTATGTTGTACAAATAACACATATATGAACTATATAGATTTGAATATTTCTCTAGATATATCGTAGAGATTTTGTATAGTTCTAGAAAAATAAAGGCATGTTATTAATGTCAACTCTATGAAAATAATACAACTTAAGTTCTATAGACTTATTCTTCTATATTATGCGCCACGAAAAAAAAGTCCTTGTAAATTATTATAATTCCTTCTGAGTTTTTCTGCACTGACCCTTTTTAGGTTCTACCACATGCCTTTTTGACATTCTTTATGGTTAAAATTCCCATCACTAACATGTTTTATTCATCGTATTATTTAAGATGTTCAACAGACATTTCTAAAATACGACTTGGAATTACTTAAATACCTAGGTACCTCAAATGATAGCTGGAATTATTGTGTTAAATTATTGTGGTCTTTAATATTTAAATCTTCATTGTATATAATTGGATCACTGTTCAAAATATTTACATGCAACATTATGGTCCATACAACCAAATAATATGTTTACTGATCTTATAAGTAGGCACCTATTAAAATTAATATAAAAACGAGAATTTAACTTTTACATTGCAGTATAGTTTTGGTCTAATATAGCAGTAGGTAATTAATATTGTGAATATTGTATATTTACTAAACATAATCTTATGCTGACTTATTAATTAGTTATATTAATATATTAAGTACAAAGAATTAGAGTTTATAGTTTACACATCATTAATCCTACCTGTACATTATCATAACAACATGTTTGTAAACACATTATGAATTATGATATTATATGTTATAGATATACAGGGTGATTAACCAAGTATGCTGAGTCCCATTTTAGATTCTGAGCGGAGCGATGAATGTATTGGTTTTACAATAATGTGTATTTTTTTTTAAATCTTAAATTTATTTATTACCTATTCTTGTGTCTGTGTACACGATAATTATTCGAAATAATGCTTTGGTTTTCAACTTCAGTATCTTATTCGATGGGAAGGTGAATATTGTTAGTGTATTGGGGAGATCAAAATTTAAAATTCCCAGTAATTTTCAAAAGTGCCGTGAAAAACAAAAAAAAAATTAAGGGAAAACGGGCATTTTTACGCAAAATCGATTTTGGTTTTTGATGTAACTATAAAACCTATGAATCGTAGATGCATGAAATTTTTACTGAATTTTTATTTTTGTACTTTCTATACACGATAAAATTTTCAAAATATTTTGATTTGTTTTTAATGTTTTCAGTTTCCAATTTTATTAGTCTTCTTTTCTATGAATGTCAAAAAAATTTTATTTGTTGGATAAAAAAGTTTGAAAATTTAATACATTAGGCTCCTTCTATATTATCACAATGACATTTGAAAAATATTAAAAATCCTTTGTCACAATTTTTTTTATAAGTTTTTTTATTTTTATTTTTTTATTTATTTGAAGTAATCTAAATCTATACATGTTCTTAGTATAATAAGTAGGTTTGATAGGTGACAAGTAAGAATGATGTGAATAATAAGATTAGGGAAGGTACCCAGTGGTAACACCCTATAAGCATTTAAAACAAGTCTCCACGTAAATACTAAATAGGTTAGGTATATATAAATTACTTTATTCACAATAATATCATCAAATGTACTTAGTAATATCATAGGCTGACTGTCTTCGCTCAGAATCGTTATTCTTATACAATGATATTATATCATTGAATTAAAATTTGACATCATTCATTACAGCGACCCACTTGTTACCTACTGTACAGCAAAGTGACACCCACTAGACCACCTTTTTTAATTAAATAATGAATTAGTTCAAATTTTGATTTTAGGAATTTTTAAATATACGTAAATAAGTAACTTAAAGGCTATATTTTTAAATTCTTGAGATTTTTGTACTGCTTAAAGAGTTTTTTTACTGAGGGTTATTAAATGAGAACATCGCCTCCTCCCCTTCTTTTGTTTCCTGTAAATTATTAAGTGGATAATTATTTTAAATATGTTGATGAACCTACCTACCTACGTCAAAAAGTTCAGAAAAATTATTTGATTCAAAATCTACAGTAGATAGGACCCTCTTCTTTCCACTGTGGAACCCCCCCCCCCCCGTTATCACTTGAAAAACGGAAGTTTTAGCACTATAGGACACTTCTTAATAGTAGTACAAAAATTCTTAAGAGTTTGAAAATATAGTTTTTATAAGTATACCTATTATACCTAGTCAAAATTCCAAAACTCAAAATTTAAATAAATCTATTATTTAAGGAAAACAAATGGGTTTGTAAAATAACTTGATCATAAACATAATTCTATTACCAAAAAATCTAAAAAATACATAAGCATAGTTTATTTTTATAGTCATTTTAAGTTCAAATGTGGACGAAATTATATATTAAAAAACATAGAATAACTATTTTTGTTATTTTTTTGTGATAGCATAATATTATTCGTGGGCACTTGAAACTTCTAAAGTATTCTAACGCGTTATAAGTACCTAATGGATACTGTGATATGATTAATTTGGAATTTATTATAGATACCTATTATTGGTCAATTTTTTTTTTAATACCATAGATAAGTATATAATATAATATCTTATACCTAAACTAATATACCGTCTCCGCTCAGAATCGTTTTTCTTATACAGTGATATTATATCATTGAATTCAAATTGAATACTATCCATTATACAGTGACCTACTTGTAACCTACTGTACAGCAGAGCGACATCCACTTACCCACCTTTTTTTATATAACTATTAACTATTAACATAATATTGTAAACATTTATTAAGTCATGTATCGGAAATTATATACCTATTTGAACGTCTTTACACAAGTAAAAGTATACATTTGTCATCAGACACATACTTCATATGTATTTTGAATGTATATACTATATACGCTTTAAAGTATTAAATATTTTTTAAGCACGGTACAAAATTGATAACTTCAATAATTTTCGTCATCGTGACAGCAGATATTATCAGTGACTGTCGAAATAAAGTTCGTTAAACCTCTGTCTATAATATAGTTGACATCGACGTTGACAACACTGTTTTTTAATATTTTCTATGAATATCTTGTGCGTAAAAGTATAGGTATATATATATAATGTGGTTTATACGCGTGTTACCATTAAATTATTTTATGATTACACAACTTAGAATTAGTATTTTTATTAAAAAAAAAAGATTAAAAATTAATCTCTACAGAATTTTAGCTGCAGATATTAATTTTATAATATTACGTATGAACTAATTTTTTTTATAAAAAATAAAGTATACATTGTATCTAAACTGTAAAGGCTTATTAACTATCTATCCTTTTCATAATTATTTTATTTGCATTTTATAAATGATTATTTAGGAAGCGTCACGAAATGATGGTCGCATTATCCCAAGACTAGCCACTTGGTACTTAATTCATAGTTGGCTTATTAATTTAGTAAAAAAAATGTGGATAACAATTTTAATCCCAATAAAATTCAATTATTTCAAAGTAATTCACTCTATTGCGGAGTGGACTGTAAGTTTCCGTTTCTGGTTACTTCGGATACCCAGGACACTAGCCTATTAACTAAATCAATTATTTAGAAGAAATTGAGCTATAAAATATAAAATATGTTTATTTTAATTTAACTAATATGCGGAGTGACATGCACACGTTTGATAATTTTCGACGACTATCTATATACAATACAATGCAAACCGATCAAAGGTAAAACCGTCGGCAGTCTTGTTAAGAACACTTTTCAAATGTATTCAGAATACGTATTTAAATACTTGGTGTAATTTGTATTTAAAATACGTACTCAAATACTTTCTTTCAAAAGTATTTAAATATAAATACAAATACCTTTTAAAATTATTTAAAATACTTACACAAATACTTGTTTTTTTAGTTCAATAAATGAATAATTAACAATCAATAATTCAATAAATTCAATAACAAGCTGACTAACTAATACTACCTACGCCATGAAGTACCAACTATTATTAAATAGTTTCTTTAATCAAGCCAACCAAACCCTCTAATGTATTCCTCCATCTATTGTGCTTATTGTAAAAATATTTTATACAGATTATACAAATTAAAATAAATATGACAAAAAAAAAAGTTCAATAATATTGATACCAAAACTTGTATTCAAATTATCAACTACTACCATAGTACCATTAATTAAATAAGAAGAAAAATATTTAAAGATTTGAGATAAATGCCAATCCAATCAGTGGAGGTCAGTGTCTTGTACTCTTGTATGTCATGGTATAATATGGGAGGAAGGAGCCGACGGGGGTTTCAGTGTTTATTCATTCTGTTATCTGCTTGTATTTTGGTGAAACCTTATTAATTATAAATTATCAGAAGTTTGAAAAATTTTAAAATATTATTGTTGAAACAAAACTTAAAATAGTACATTCCAAAATATTAGTAATTGGAATTTGGATTAGACCACGAGAATTAAAAAAAGTATTTAGTATTCTAGAATAAAAATACAAATAAAAAGTATTTTTTAAGTATTTAAAATACATTGGTCAAAAAGTATTTGAAAAGTATTTGGAATACAAAAAAAGTATTCGAATCAATTCAAATCATTCCGGTTTAATACTTGAATGTTTATCGATAATACTTAAACCGATACGTGACACACTCGATCAAATGTTTCTAATGATCCATCTTTTATATCTAATCTTACTCTCCTTATATGAAAACAATTATTAGTGATGATTGATGAAGCTTATAACTTTTATAATAGATTTCATGCCAAACTTACTAGCCACCACTTACACACCTACACGTACACAACCTTTCTGGAAATTCTTGTCATAGATTAAAGACAGTGTCGTGGCCTCCTTTAGTATTGTTTGTAATCATGTTTGTTTTGTAAATCAACATTGAAGTGTCGCTAATGAGTAATGGGTGGCTTCTTGAACCATGTCAATCAACACTCTCTATTCTCTAATTAAATATTCTTATGATGCATTGTATGTGTAGAGATGGTTTAAACTGTATATCTTAAATTTAAATAAAATAGTATACAAAATAATAGAACAAATTTAAAATAATAAAAAAAATGTTTTAAACAACATATTTAATAACAATTAAAACTATTTTTACCTTAACACAAATATTAACACAATGATGTATAGACTAATTTCCTAAATTAAATCCAATAGGTACACAATGGTATTGGATTTCTATTAAATAATGTATTGTTTTGTTGATCTTTGGAGTTTTCTGCTATCGACCGTCGCAGAATAAAATAAACAGCCGTAGTATAAATCGTCTAAATCAACGATCGTGATTTCTTACAAAGACGAAAAATAAATATATACCTTATGTGTGTTTTAAATGTCTGTACCTACCTATCAATAGTATGTAATCGTCGACACGAGTGTCACTATAGTATGACTACGCATAATCTACCCTAATAAATACGAATCGTTTAGAACGTGGTTTTCAGATAAGTCACGCGTTGACTAAGATGCTAGAGTTTTATTTCGTCCTGTTCGCAATTTGTAAAATTTCGATTCGATCCATTACATACTACCGTAGTCCCTTTTATTTGCTTTAGACCTTCCCATCTCACTCTTTGCATTAACTTAATAAAAATAAACCTTTTATTCGATTAAATCAGCAACGTCCTTTATTCCGGCTACCAAAAACAAGTAGAATTCGCAATTGTTTTTGTATTTGAACTTGTAGACTGGCTATCAACAATGTCACGGGAATAAACGATGTTATTGCGATAACATTTTTCACATTAACCTGCCACAGTTCATGTTCAAAAAACATTTGTAGATTCCAAAATTGTTTTATTTTTATTTCCTATTGTTTGGTGGTTTACGGGATTTATTAATATTGCAATAATATATTATGTAAATATGTAAAATATGTTCTAGCTTACAATCTAATATAATAATACATATTCTATTAAAGATGGTAACCAAATATTTTAAATTTAATTTCGATAATTTATTAACACATTTTTTATCCTTGAATTAACAAAAATCGGGAATCTATTGCTGTGCTGTATAATAACCAGTTTTAAGTGTCGACTGTACCTCGTCATTGAGTGATTATCACTGTTACGACTGTAAGGGGTGCACCAAATTTTTATAACATTTTTTGTGTATGCTTGAATGGTTTAGATTCATAATTGAACACGGTAGGCCCATCCGGGGAGGTGCTCAAACAGGGATTTGAGATTTACGATAGACATTTTTGTTTATAAATGGTTGCTATTTTATAAACTGCACTTTTATACAACTATAACTATAAAATTGTATAACCCTATACCAGCTGGCTATATACTTAGATAGAACACTAAAGTAACCGAACATGTCACTCAGTTGGATCAGCTCATTGCAATAGAAGTGATATTAATGAGTCGTTTCCTCACTCACGACCATCATCTGTATTACTACGATAATATGTTGTTATCTCATTTATTTATTACGGTTCATGTATAGATTGTAAATAAAGTTTTATTTAATATTATAAAAATTATATCCAATTTCGATAAAATTTAAACTCAAAATCTAAAAAAAATTTGCTATTTGGAATTATAAAAAGTATTTTTATTTTTATTAGATTTTAATTTCAAATTTTGTTGAAATTGGATATTATTATTTTTCCTGTAAGAACAACTTAGAGTAACCTTGTATCAAATGTTCAAGCTACAGTACATCAATCTTAAAATATTATTAATTTTTAACTACGGAATATTTGCCGTGATTTTTAGAAAATTCATAAATTTGGAACTTTAAAGTTTAAACGCTTAAAAAATGTGTCTTTGACTTTTGCTATTTTTCAATTGATGTAAGAATATTTTATGAAAATCTTTGTAATATATCCTTTAGCTTTTTATCAAAAACAGACATTTTATCATACATATTATGTAGAAAAAAAAAAACGAAAAAATATCCAAAATTCCAAATGTTTATAAATAACACAAAAATAAAGCCAAAATATTTAAAAAGAAAAGTTCTTCACCTTATTTATAAGTTATATCATGTATTAATGTCTAGTAAATGGTCAAATGAATATTTGATAAATATATTAAGTCTACATTATTCATTTATCACTTATTAATTACAACAAATAAACTACCCATATCGATTTTTTCAAAAACTGGTTCAGCGTAAAAATTCCCATTTTCCATAATTTTTTACCGATTATTTTAAAACATTGGTAATTTTTTTTTGACCACCCCTAAGCACTGCCTAACTAGATACATTTGTTGTTAAACCAATATGTATATTCATCGCTCCGCTCGGAAACTTAAATAAAGTAATGCCAGTGGTGTTGGTTTTGAAAATGATATATTATATAAAATTACAATAAATTATCTAAATACTAATTTATTTTATAAGTTTAAGTACTCGTTTGTTGGTCGTCTACTCCTGTTCTACTGATTGATGGAACTGGGGGGATATTGTTTTCATATCTGGCAGTTCCTCTTTATCAGAATCCAACAAGGATATGCTTGACGGTTAATTTATTGTACTGCACAGACCGCACCCAACTTTTAAAATATTTTTTACCAAAATTCAATGTATTGTATTAAATTATTGTCGTAATATTGCATAGGAATTCTAAGAAATTTAAAATCGATTAGTAAGAACTAGTTATATGTCGACAATGTTAACTTGTTTGATGTACTTAACGTAACATTATTAGTAATATTATTAGTTATTACTTATTTGCCGTAATAATGTATAAGAATGAGCTTTAAAAACTTCAAATTATATTAGTAAATCTTCAATTGTTACTGTTAACCTATTTGCTGTACGAAATCCATGAACTATAATTATCATGCTAACTATAGTAACGAAAAATATCATATCTGGCTGGTGACTTTACATCTGGGGAATAATGTCTGGATAGTTGGGGTTTATTTCTTGAAAATATTAATTACTTATTTTAATGATAATTGACACAGTGAAAAGTAAATACCTGATGTACATCATTTTTGCTGCTATTTCAATTTCTTAAAGTTTATTTGTAGTTTTTGATAATTATTTTTTTATTTGCGCTTACCTATTAATTTACGTTAAATCTGGGTTTTTTAAATTATTTTTAATTATGTATAATGTGTTTGTTAATTTTTCTGTTCATTGATTGTATGCGATAAATTTTCATTAAAATATATATTATTAATTTAAAATGTATATAATTATTTTTTTTTATATAAATAGAGCTTTACAATCTTATATTAGAATAAGAAAAAAATATACAAATATTTATATCTCACATGGTAAGGAGAATATCTAAATGACACCTCGTTATTGGATATTATCAGTGACATATGGTATCAGTAGTTTGGTTGGCTAGATCGTTTCTGTACTCCAGTCCAGTTTGATTTTAATGTTAACTAATCCTCTTATTAGGATTATCAGGGATGGTTTTGGAGGTCACATTGATGAGAATCGTGAATTTTTGTAAAATGTAAAGGCTTTGAGATTATTCATATTCAGGCAATTAGAAGAGTGGCTAGGTCTATAACGTTGCACGTGGTCGTGTTGTAGGTTATTACTTATTTGTATGTGGTTGATGTTCGTTTTACATTTTGGGTGGTTTCGGTTTATGATTATTGATGGCCTGTTTCTTTCATATTAGTGGTGGCTTTTGGCGATTCCTGTTGATTTTGATGAGTGTGGTATTCCTTGGGTATGGTTCAATGAACATGACGGAGCAATAACGATAACTAGAAAATTGGTTAGCATAGGCCATAGAGCACATTTTAGATTCTCACTGCATTTGACGTTGATCATTTCACTCCTCTACACCGTCGTTTATTGGAAACTACATTCATATGACTGGCGGCTAATCACAGAAAGCATAGACATCGCATGTGGGGGTCAGGCACTGCTCGGCAGCTCAGTCTGCATGCACGAAAGCGGTTCAATCTTATTCTGAATAGAGTATATTATAGCATTAGATACAGTCACATTGGAAGTATACTGTACTAGATACTATTTAGTATTTAGTATTTTACCATCGATCAAGGAATTATTGAAGAAAGAAAAGAATTACCTTATGTTCTCTATC
>NC_042494.1:51520276-51541599 GCF_005508785.2 Acyrthosiphon pisum | reverse complement strand
TATTTACATGCAACATTATGGTCCATACAACCAAATAATATTGTTTACTGATCTTATAAGTAGGCACCTATTAAAATTAATATAAAAACGAGAATTTAACTTTTACATTGCAGTATAGTTTTGGTCTAATATAGCAGTAGGTAATTAATATTGTGAATATTGTATATTTACTAAACATAATCTTATGTTGACTTATTAATTAGTTATATTAATATATTAAGTACAAAGAATTAGAGTTTATAGTTTACACATCATTAATCCTACCTGTACATTATCATAACAACATGTTTGTAAACACATTATGAATTATGATATTATATGTTATAGATATACAGGGTGATTAACCAAGTATGCTGAGTCCCATTTTAGATTCTGAGCGGAGCGATGAATGTATTGGTTTTACAATAATGTGTATTTTTTTTTAAATCTTAAATTTATTTATTACCTATCCTTGTGTCTGTGTACACGATAATTATTCGAAATAATGCTTTGGTTTTCAACTTCAGTATCTTATTCGATGGGAAAGTGAATATTGTTAGTGTATTGGGGAGATCAAAATTTAAAATTCCCAGTAATTTTCAAAAGTGCCGTGAAAAACAAAAAAAAAATTAAGGGAAAACGGGCATTTTTACGCAAAATCGATTTTGGTTTTTGATGTAACTATAAAACCTATGAATCGTAGATGCATGAAATTTTTACTGAATTTTTATTTTTGTACTTTCTATACACGATACAATTTTCAAAATATTTTGATTTGTTTTCAATGTTTTCAGTTTCCAATTTTATTAGTCTTATTTTCTATGAATGTCAAAAAAATTTTATTTGTTGAATAAAAAAGTTTGAAAATTTAATACATTAGGCTCCTTCTATATTATCACAATGACATTTGAAAAATATTAAAAATCCTTTGTCACAATTTTTTTTATAAGTTTTTTTATTTTTATTTTTTTTATTTATTTGAAGTAATCTAAATCTATACATGTTCTTAGTATAATAAGTAGGTTTGATAGGTGACAAGTAAGAATGATGTGAATAATAAGATTAGGGAAGGTACCCAGTGGAACAACCCTATAAGCATTTAAAGTTCAAATATTGACAAAATACAGAAAAATCACGAAAATTAGCAAATTATTTTGAGTTGAGAATTCATAAAAATTTTTCTTTTTAAATCTAAGATTTGAAGATGTAATACACGATTCCTCATAAGTTTGTCTACCTTTATCTGTTTACTTTTATTTTGAGCTGATTACGGACATTGTCAGTTTTCAATTTTTTTTAGTTTTTTTTTATTTAATTACCATTAAAATTGTATTTGATGGGTAAAAATGCGTGAAAATACAAGATTCTTAATATACTGTTACAATAGCAGTTGAAAAATATTAAATACACATAGGCACAATTTTTTTTTATAAGTATTTAAAGTTCGAATTTTACAAAATTTATCAAGTTTAAAATGTAATAATTATTTTGTAGTTAAAAATGTATAAAATGTTCAAATTTTATATCTAACGATTGAAAATTTAAAACAAGTCTCCACGTAAATACTAAATAGTTTAGGTACCTATATATAAATTACTTTATTCACAATAATATCATCAAATGTACTTAGTAATATCATAGGCTGACTGCCTTCGCTCAGAATCGTTATTCTTATACAATGATATTATATCATTGAATTAAAATTTGACATCATTCATTACAGCGACCCACTTGTAACCTACTGTACAGCAAAGTGACACCCACTAGACCACCTTTTTTAATTAAATAATGAATTAGTTTAAATTTTGATTTTAGGAATTTTTAAATATAGGTAAATAAGTAACTTAAAGGCTATATTTTTAAATTCTTGAGATTTTTGTACTGCTTAAAGAGTTTTTTTTACTGAGGGTTATTAAATGAGAACATCGCCTCCTCCCCTCCTTTTGTTTCCTGTAAATTATTAAGTGGATAATTATTTTAAATATGTTGATGAACCTACCTACCTAGATACGTCAAAACGTTCAGAAAAATTATTTGATTCAAAATCTACAATAGATAGGACCCTCTTCTTTCCACTGTGGAACCCCCCCGTTATCACTTGAAAAACGGAAATTTTAGCACTATAGGACACTTCTTAATAGTAGTACAAAAATTCTTAAGAGTTTGAAAATATAGTTTTTATAAGTATACCTATTATACCTAGTCAAAATTCCAAAACTCAAAATTTAAATAAATCTATTATTTAATGAAAACAAGTGGGTTTGTAAAATAACTTGATCATAAACATAATTCTATTACCAAAAAATCTAAAAAATACATAAGCACAGTTTATTTTTATAGTCATTTTAAGTTCAAATGTGGACGAAATTATATATTAAAAAACATAGAATAACTATTTTTGTTATTTTTTTGTGATAGCATAATATTATTCGTGAGCACTTGAAACTTCTAAAGTATTCTAACGCGTTATAAGTACCTAATGGATACTGTGATATGATTAATTTGGAATTTATTATAGATACCTATTATTGGTCAATTTTTTTTTTAATACCATAGATAAGTATATAATATGCCTTATACCTATAGACCGACATACCGTCTCCGCTCAGAATCGCTTTTCTTATACAGTGATATTATATCATTGAATTCAAATTGAATACTATCCATTATACAGTGACCTACTTGTAACCTACTGTACAGCAGAGCGACATCCACTTACCCACCTTTTTTTATATAACTATTAACCATTAACATAATATTGTAAACATTTATTAAGTCATGTATCGGAAATTATATACCTATTTGAACGTCTTTACACAAGTAAGAGTATACATTTGTCATCAGACACATACTTCATATGTATTTTGAATGTATATACTATATACGCTTTAAAGTATTAAATATTTTTTAAGCACGGTACAAAATTGATAACTTCAATAATTTTCGTCATCGTGACAGCAGATATTATCAGTGACTGTCGAAATAAAGTTCGTTAAACCTCTGTCTATAATATAGTTGACATCGACGTTGACAACACTGTTTTTTAATATTTTCTATGAATATCTTGTGCGTAAAAGTATAGGTATATATATATAATGTGGTTTATACGCGTGTTACCATTAAATTATTTTATGATTACACAACTTAGAATTAGTATTTTTATTAAAAAAAAAAGATTAAAAATTAATCTCTACAGAATTTTAGCTGCAGTTATTAATTTTATAATATTACGTATGAACTAAATTTTTTTTATAAAAAATAAAGTATACATTGTATCTAAACTGTAAAGGCTTATTAACTATCTATCCTTTTCATAATTATTTTATTTGCATTTTATAAATGATTATTTAGGAAGCGTCACGAAATGATGGTCGCATTATCCCAAGACTAGCCACTAGGTACTTAATTCATAGTTGGCTTATTAATTTAGTAAAAAAAATGTGGATAACAATTTTAATCCCAATAAAATTCAATTATTTCAAAGTAATTCACTCTGTTGCGGAGTGGACTGTAAGTTTCCGTTCCTAGTTACTTCGGATACCCAGGACACTAGCCTATTAACTAAATCAATTATTTAGAAGAAATTGAGCTATAAAATATAAAATTTGTTTATTTTAATTTAACTAATATGCGAAGTGACATGCACACGTTCGATAATTTTCGACGACTATCTATATACAATACAATGCAAACCGATCAAAGGTAAAACCGTCGACAGTCTTGTTAAGAACACTTTTCAAATGTATTCAGAATACGTATTTAAATACTTGGTGTAATTTGTATTTAAAATACGTACTCAAATACTTTCTTTCAAAAGTATTTAAATATAAATACAAATACCTTTTAAAATTATTTAAAATACTTACACAAATACTTTTTTTTTTAGTTCAATAAATGAATAATTAATAATCAATAATTCAATAAATTCAATAACAAGCTGACTAACTAATACTACCTACGCCATGAAGTACCAACTATTATTAAATAGTTTCTTTAATCAAGCCAACCAAACCCTCTAATGTATTTCTCCATCTATTGTGCTTATTGTAAAAATATTTTATACAGATTGTACAAATTAAAATAAATATGACAAAAAAAAAAAGTTCAATAATATTGATACCAAAACTTGTATTCAAATTATCAACTACTACCATAGTACCATTAATTAAATAAGAAGAAAAATATTTAAAGATTTGAGATAAATGCCAATCCAATCAGTGGAGGTCAGTGTCTTGTACTCTTGTATGTCATGGTATAATATGGGAGGAAGGAGCCGACGGGGGTTTCAGTGTTTATTCATTCTGTTATCTGCTTGTATTTTGGTGAAACCTTATTAATTATAAATTATCAGAAGTTTGAAAAATTTAAAAATATTATTGTTGAAACAAAACTTAAAATAGTACATTCCAAAATATTAGTAATTGGAATTTGGATTAGACCACGAGAATTAAAAAAAGTATTTAGTATTCTAGAATAAAAATACAAATAAAAAATATTTTTTAAGTATTTAAAATACATTGGTCAAAAAGTATTTGAAAAGTATTTGGAATACAAAAAAAGTATTCGAATACTTAACAAGACTGGCCCTCACTAGCCGATAACATTAATATTATTCCGGTTTAATACTTGAATGTTTATCGATAATACTTAAACCGATACGTGACACACTCGATCAAATGTTTCTAATGACCCATCTTTTATATCTAATCTTACTCTCCTTATATGAAAACAATTATTAGTGATGATTGATGAAGCTTATAACTTTTATAATAGATTTCATGCCAAACTTACTAGCCACCACTTACACACCTACACGTACACAACCTTTCTGGAAATTCTTGTCATAGATTAAAGACAGTGTCGTGGCCTCCTTTAGTATTGTTTGTAATCATGTTTGTTTTGTAAATCAACATTGAAGTGTCTCTAATGAGTAATGGGTGGCTTCTTGAACCATGTCAATCAACACTCTCTATTCTCTAATTAAATATTCTTATGATGCATTGTATGTGTAGAGATGGTTTAAACTGTATATCTTAAATTTAAATAAAATAGTATACAAAATAATAGAAAAAATTTAAAATAATAAAAAAAATGTTTTAAACAACATATTTAATAACAATTAAAACTATTTTTACCTTAACACAAATATTAACACAATGATGTATAGACTAATTTCCTAAATTAAATCCAATAGGTACACAATAGTATTGGATTTCTATTAAATAATGTATTGTTTTGTTGATCTTTGGAGTTTTCTGCTATCGACCGTCGCAGAATAAAATAAACAGCCGTAGTATAAATCGTCTAAATCAACGATCGTGATATTTCTAACCTAACCTTATGTGTGTTTTAAATGTTTGTACCTACCTATCAATAGTATGTAATCGTCGACACGAGTGTCACTATAGTATGACTACGCATAATCTACCCTAATAAATACGAATCGTTTAGAACGTGGTTTTCAGATAAGTCACGCGTTGACTAAGATGCTAGAGTTTTATTTCGTCCTGTTCGCAATTTGTAAAATTTCGATTCGATCCATTACATACTACCGTAGTCCCTTTTATTTGCTTTAGACCTTCCCATCTCACTCTTTGCATTAACTTAATAAAAATAAACCTTTTATTCGATTAAATCAGCAACGTCCTTTATTCCGGCTACCAAAAACAAGTAGAATTCGCAATTGTTTTTGTATTTGAACTTGTAGACTGGCTATCAACAATGTCACGGGAATAAACGATGTTATTGCGATAACATTTTTCACATTAACCTGCCACAGTTCATGTTCAAAAAAACATTTGTAGATTCCAAAATTGTTTTATTTTTATTTCCTATTGTTTGGTGGTTTACGGGATTTATTAATATTGCAATAATATATTATGTAAATATGTAAAATATGTTCTAGCTTACAATCTACTATAATAATACATATTCTATTAAAGATGGTAACCAAATATTTTAAATTTAATTTCGAGAATTTATTAACACATTTTTTATCCTTGAATTAACAAAAATCGGGAATCTATTGCTGTGCTGTATAATAACCAGTTTTAAGTGTCGACTGTACCTCGTCATTGAGTGATTACCACTGTTACGACTGTAAGGGGTGCACCAATTTTGATAACATTTTTTGTGTATGCTTGAATGGTTTAGATTCATAATTGAACACGGTAGGCCCATCCGGGGAGGTGCTCAAACAGGGATTTTAAGATTTACGATAGACATTTTTGTTTATAAATGGTTGCTATTTTATAAACTGCACTTTTATACATCTATAACTATAAAATTTTATAACCCTATACCAGCTGGCTATATACTTAGATAGAACACTAAAGTGACCGAACATGTCACTCAGTTGGATCAGCTCATTGCAATAGAAGTGATATTAATGAGTCGTTTCCTCACTCACGACCATCATCTGTATTACGACGATAATATGTTGTTATCTCATTTATTTATTATGGTTCATGTGTAGATTGTAAATAAAGTTTTATTTAATATTATAAAAATTATATCCAATTTCGATAAAATTTGAACTCAAAATCTAAAAAAAATTTGCTATTTGGAATTATAAAAAGTATTTTTATTTTTATTAGATTTTAATTTCAAATTTTGTTGAAATTGGATGTTATTATTTTTCCTGTAAGAACAACTTAGAGTAACCTTGTATCAAATGTTCAAGCTACAGTACATCAATCTTAAAATATTATTAATTTTTAACTACGGAATATTTGCCGTGATTTTTAGAAAATTCATAAATTTGGAACTTTAAAGTTTAAACGCTTAAAAAATGTGTCTTTGACTTTTGCTATTTTTCAATTGATGTAAGAATATTTTATGAAAATCTTTGTAATATATCCTTTAGCTTTTTATCAAGAACAGACATTTTATCATACATATTATGTAGAAAAAAAAAAACGAAAAAATATCCAAAATTCCAAATGTTTATAAATAACACAAAAATAAAGCCAAAATATTTAAAAAGAAAAGTTTTTCACCTTATTTATAAGTTATATCATGTATTAATGTCTAGTAAATGGTCAAATGAATATTTGATAAATATATTAAGTTTACATTATTCATTTATCACTTATTAATTACAACAAATAAACTACCCATATCGATTTTTTTAAAAACTGGTTCAGCGTAAAAATTCCCATTTTCCATAATTTTTTACCGATTATTTTAAAAACACTGGTAATTTTTTTTTGACCACCCTTAAGCACTGCCTAACTAGATACATTTGTTGTTAAACCAATATGTATATTCATCGCTCCGCTCGGAAACTTAAATAAAGTAATGCCAGTGGTGTTGGTTTTGAAAATGATATATTATATAAAATTACAATAAATTATCTAAATACTAATTTATTTTATAAGTTTAAGTACTCGTTTGTTGGTCGTCTACTCCTGTTCTACTGATTGATGGAACTGGGGGGATATTGTTTTCATATCTGGCAGTTCCTCTTTATCAGAATCCAACAAGGATATGCTTGACGGTTAATTTATTGTACTGCACAGACCGCACCCAACTTTAAAAATATTTTTTACCAAAATTCAATGTATTGTATTAAATTATTGTCGTAATATTGCATAGGAATTCTAAGAAATTTAAAATCGATTAGTAAGAACTAGTTATATGTCGACAATGTTAACTTGTTTGATGTACTTAACGTAACATTATTAGTAATATTATTAGTTATTACTTATTTTCCGTAATAATGTATAAGAATGAGCTTTAAAAACTTCAAATTATATTAGTAAATCTTCAATTGTTACTGTTAACCTATTTGCTGTACGAAATCCATGAACTATAATTATCATGCTAACTATAGTAACGAAAAATATCATATCTGGCTGGTGACTTTACATCTGGGGAATAATGTCTGGATAGTTGGGGTTTATTTCTTGAAAATATTAATTACTTATTTTAATGATAATTGACACAGTGAAAAGTAAATACCTGATGTACATCATTTTTGCTGCTATTTCAATTTCTTAAAGTTTATTTGTAGTTTTTGATAATTATTTTTTTATTTGCGCTTATTAATTTACGTTAAATCTGGGTTTTTTAAATTATTTTTAATTATGTATAATGTGTTTGTTAATTTTTCTGTTCATTGATTGTATGCGATACATTTTCATTAAAATATATATTATTAATTTAAAATGTATATAATTATTTTTTTTTATATAAATAGAGCTTTACAATCTTATATTAGAATAAGAAAAAAATATACAAATATTTATATCTCACATGGTAAGGAGAATATCTAAATGACACCTCGTTATTGGATATTATCAGTGACATATGGTATCAGTAGTTTGGTTGGCTAGATCGTTTCTGTACTCCAGTCCAGTTTGATTTTAATGTTAACTAATCCTCTTATTAGGATTATCAGGGATGGTTTTGGAGGTCACATTGATGAGAATCGTGAATTTTTGTAAAATGTAAAGGCTTTGAGATTATTCATATTCACGCAATTAGATGAGTGGCTAGGTCTATAACGTTGCACGTGGTCGTGTTGTAGGTTATTACTTATTTGTATGTGGTTGATGTTTGTTTTACATTTTGGGTGGTTTCGGTTTATGATTATTGATGGCCTGTTTCTTTCATATTAGTGGTGGCTTTTGGCGATTCCTGTTGATTTTGATGAGTGTGGTATTCCTTGGGTATGGTTCAATGAACATGACGGAGCAATAACGATAACTAGAAAATTGGTTAGCATAGGACATAGAGCACATTTTAGATTCTCACTGCATTTGACGTTGATCATTTCACTCCTCTACACCGTCGTTTATTGGAAACTACATTCATATGACTGGCGGCTAATCACATAAAGCATAGACATCGCATGTGGGGGTCAGGCACTGCTCGGCAGCTCAGTCTGCATGCACGAAAGTGGTTCAATCTTATTCTGAATAGAGTATATTATAGCATCAGATACAGTCACATTGGAAGTATACTGTACTAGATACTATTTAGTATTTAGTATTTTACCATCGATCAAGGAATTATTGAAGAAAGATAAAATTACCTTATGTTCTCTATCTTAAAAAATATTTTCAATGGTGTAAACGTTTTGTACGTAATAGTACGTCTAGAGCAGTAAAACATACTAACATTAAAAACTATTATACAGTTCAGACGATGCCTTGTGAACTAATTGTGGCATATGACGCAATGTTTTAAATTTCAAATAATTACTAGAAGTTATTGAAAATCGGAAAAAATCAAGTGAAATTAATAAAAATATTATTTAATTATCAGCATATTACCAGATAACAGTTTTATTTATCTATTAATCTGCAAAAGATAATGTTGGAGTGAAAATAAAACTTAAATCCTCGATCTGGTTTATCCGCAGTAATATTACGTTATTAATGAAATAATCGTGATGAAGAATGGAGTGACTTCTCGAAAAGAACATTGCTTTACATTTATGAATTGTCAATTCAAAGCCTACTGTATTACACTAATTTACTAACTTATTCAACAATTCTTGTAATAAAATACCATCATTTTTAAATTTTTGATCGGCCACCAATAAAATGTTAACTTTTATTACGTAGGTACCTACCGATTTAATATTTTCATTCCTTTTTTATCTATCTGAAAATTATATTTATATAAATACAGTATATACTATAGTTTAGTAATGCTTTTAGTAGGTATTTATCATTATTATACTAGTTTATTTTGTTTTCGGGGCGTTATTATAATTAATAAATGGAACTAAAATATAAAATAAAATGCTTAGAACAAAAAATCTAATTTTTTTTTTAATAGTATATAAAAACCATTTTATAGTTAATATAGCATTTTCGCATACCCGTAGAGCTAAAAACAATTAAGAAATTTATTACCTGATCAAATATTTTTGACTTGCTAAGTTATAATTTTTTTTGGTACAGATTTTTTGGGTATAGTGTATATTATAATCTCGTAGTTATTTTTTAATACTCATAAGTATTCAAACTACCGTAGACAGATATTTCAAGAATATTATAATATAAAAGTCAATAGTGTTGTGTTTATGTAAAAATGCATTTATTGTACATCCTGAAAAAGTATCATAAACTATAATATAGAGTACCGCTGTGTGTTTTTTTCCTTTTTATTCATTTAACACTCAAACTTATTTGTTTTCGTTTTCGTTTTTAAAATCCATTATCTTTTTTTAATGGTCGAATATTTATTATTTATGGCATTTAAATAACCCTCTCCCACCATCTAAAAAAATGTATTTTGCATTTTACAAAAACATGATGTAAAGACTATGCAAAAAAGATACTCGTATGACGTGGATATAGTATCAAATAAAAATAAACATCGAAGGTTTAAAATTAAATTAATTGTAAACAAATATTAATATTATATTATATGGGTTCAAAACTCTTTCCTACAAAAAGATATTTAGATTGTATTAAAAATCCAATCATAGTTTAAAGTAAACAAAATTTATATAGGTATGTCGACAATATTATAAGACACAGGAAAGTACAGGGTTCCGCGTTTCTCGGAGGCTTAACAAAGTCATTGATATACGCTTAAATTTGGATTTCCATAAGCCATGACGATAATAATCAATACATTCAATTAATTACAAGATAAAGTATAATTGTTTCGCATAAACATGTAATTTAGGCATTAAACGCTTATTGTAAAAAATATTGTTTTAATATCGCATTAAACAAAATAAAACGAGTTTCATTAAATTCACCAACTAATTAAATTTAATCTACAACAAACATTCACAGTGTTATACTACATTATATAGATTTTACAGTAATTCTAGATTTGGTTAAAACAAAGTTTGGATGAGGATATTTATGTTCAAAAGTAAATTGATAAGTAAGATTCTGATCTTGATTGACCCAAATAAAGGTTCTATGATAAAAATTTAAAATATTTAAATATTTACAATTTTATTTTATTTACAGAGATAAATTATAGTGAAACCATTAGATTTATTTGATATATCATATCACATTAAAATTATAACTATAAAGAATCTATAATAATAATAAATTAGTTGTAATATTAAAATTAATACGGTTTTAAAGTATAAACTAATATAGTAAATTGCGTTATAATATATTTAAACTATATTTTAAATTGTATATTAATTTTTAGCTTTAAAATAATCTTGTTGTCATCGATCGTATTTAATTCGATATTCGAATTTTAAACTGATGTTTAAAAATGATAAGAACTGAATACCTAACAACAAAAGCAAAGAGTAATATAATTTATAAATTAAATTTTTCTTGCTAAGTACAAATTAAGTACCTAATTTTCGATATAATATTTTAAAATCAGATTAACGAAAACATAATAAATTATACATTACATTTATTAATTTATAAAATAAGTAGGTACATATTTAAAATATTAAGCAATAGACAAATACTATAGTATAAATATGATAAATAGATTGAACTATACTTTAATATTATCATTATAGTATCGTTATAATATAACATAATAAACCTTAAAAACCAATAAAGAATTATGTAACAGACGGTAAATTATTTCCATAGTATAATGTATAAAACATATAAAACATTGTACTTATATCTCCATTAAAGTACATTGTTCACTGCAGACAGTACCTATCTTTATTGTATAATAATAATTATTATTGTTGTATCGAATGGTTACTAAAATATTATATTTTAATAGCACATTGTGTCGAAACCACTGAATGTGTCCCTTTAGCATAATATTGTGGTCTATGTTTTACGGCCGAGTAACTACATACATAACACTATATACGACAGGCTCGTTATATCTAACAAACCAAACGAGTGTTCCTATTATCACAATACGCTTCAGGAATTTAGGATAGTTGGATTATACTTTTTTTTCTACAGGAAATACACGTTTGATCAAAAAAAATTCTATTTTGAGTATCTAATTTCCTTTCCGTGAAAAATGTTATAAAAAAATGCACAACCATTTTCTATTTTCCAGGTCATATTGTGATATATTTTTACTCCCAAATACAAAATCTTCCAATGAAATTGAAGAAAAATCTAAAAACCATAAAAACAGTCTTTGAAAAAAACTTAAATAGTTTAGCGAAGTAAAGATGTAAAGAATTGGCTTCATTATTTCTAGGTACCTTGCTTTTCTTTCATTTCATAAATTGGTATAAATAGATGAATCGCTTCGAATAGTTTAGTGATTTATTTTCTATTATAGATTAAATAGTTAATCCATTCAGCACGTAAAACTGCATGTAGTAAAATACCATATAAATAGATAATAATGAATAAATTATTTCAGTGATCCATATTTTGGTGAAAAGTATTCTTAAATATTTTTAATGCAAAAAACGCATAGGTACGCATTAGCGTATTGTAAAAAAAAAGTTTTTATGTTATTGTATGATTTAACCGGTATTGTTAGAGCCTGAAGTATAACTCGAGTCAACATCTGTTTCGGGGGGTTTTTTTTTTCATTTGATAATATTGTGTAGTTCCGTTATAGTCGTTATACGACTTATGTACATCTGTAGCAACTTTAGTAGTGTAACGTTTTGGGTCGGGCAATTAGTGCTAATTGAAAAGTCTTTATACTTCCACTAAGGAAAGGCTTTCAGAACTCAAACGAACGCGAATCCTACCACATAGTAACACCCAAAGAACCCCTTAAAAATCCTAAAACTCAAAAATACATAATATATAAGTACCTACATATATGGGCTTAAGTCCCGAGTAAAACCACTGAAAAATTACCGTTATAAGCTGAATTAAGTATTGGTTAACATACAAGTAATATTAATTTACCAATACAACAATAAGACGTTTTTATTATCATGCATTGTCATAACAACAATTTTTTTTTATAGTTTCATCATTAAAAATCAAATTACTTATTCAAATATTTGTTCAAATTTTTCAGATTTTTTCATCTGTGAAGAATACATTTATTTTCGTATATAGGTTCTACTTAACAAAAAAAAAGCGATAGTGTTTATTTGTACCTACGTTATGTTATAGTTTTAATAATAATACATCACTCCTCTTGAATTATCCCTTTACAACTTTCGTTATAGTCACTATGCCCATTCGTTGTTTTTATCGTGTTTATTGCAGTGTACAGTATATACTATACGCATATGTATACGTATACTGTTCACACAATTTAACACAAATAATAACAGTTTTGAATATAAAAATAATATTTTTATTCTCTTTCCATTACATCGAGAATCCGTATAAATAATTTGGGTGCAAAGCCTTTCGTAAAGAGTATTTTATTAAATTCAACAGGTCAAAGAATTCATCCAAGTACTCTATGTACATATCTTTACACACATAACATATTAACATATTTACCAACTAGCTTTCAAATGTTCTCAATCGTTTTATATTCTGAACGAATCATTTGTAAGGAATACTTTTATACATAAATAAATGCATACATTTAAAAATGGTACTACTTTGGTACTTTAAAGAGGTAATTTATTTAGCCTTATAGTTTCCCTAAATATTGAATAAATCTAATTACGTGTGTTTTTCTCAGAACCGTGAATGAATTCGATGATATACCATACATTTCAAATGTAGGTAGTAGGTACCTATAATAATTATCACTTCTCCGCATAGGTAGCAAAATAAGTTAAGTATCCTTTAGGTAGGTATCTAGGTACGCAGATCCGCTTAATTTTCATTATATTGGTGTTTCCAATACCTAATTAATAAAAAAAAAACGAATAAATATTAAAATAATGCATACATAGTTAAGAAAAACATAACAGAATTCCAAATGGCAGTTGATAAAAATCATTTTGATTTTAATGAAAAGACTAACTATTTAATATCAAAATCTAAAAAACGATAAAAATATAACATCGGAATGGCAAAATTGTAAGATAAAAAAATGAATAAAATCTTCTTTGAAATAATATTAGATACTGTTTTGTTGGGACTAACTAGAATGAGGCCAAGTTTTTTGTTTTAAAATAACCAAATATATAAAACACCTGGACTCGGCTGCAGCTGCATAATATTTTCTTTAAATTAAACATTACGTATACTACAAACGTATATTGTTATAACTTACACGTTATTTCTGAAAGATATGTATTATACTTTTATGTAAATAATCTTATCGGTTTGTAAATGTTACGTTATAAACTGTGAATAATTTGAACACTAATGTTTCTGAAATACAAAGTATAAGATTTAAATCATGTTAAAAAAAAAACATTTAAAGTTAATGAGCTAAATTAGTTTAATAGACGTCATTATGATAACTTCTAAGCATCTTTCCATGACAAAAATAAACGTATTTTTTTATTTTAGCTCATTGGTAGGTTTTAAAAGTTTGTAACTCGTAAATTAAAGAATTACTGAAATATGAATCCTACCTATCTGTTTTTACTATTAATGATACCTAATTATATCATATCACTGTTATTTTAACAAAACATTTTATTCTTTGAAGATAACGGCAAAACAAAATATATACTTAAAAAATTATTTTCGGTTTAGCAGTCATGCTCATTTACCGTAGATACTTAGAAATCCTTACGATTAAATCAAATCAAATACCGTTAAATATTAGAATTAACTTAAGAATAAAAGTTAGTCAATATGGAACTGATCATTATATTTCTCTAGTTCTTTCCGTAGGAAGAATGTTGAAATTTTTTTCTTCTAATGAATTAATGTACAGGTGTAATGCATTTTGTTTGAATTATTAGTTTCTGAATAGGGAGTTTTCTATAAGTTTATATATATATGTTTCATTGAGCCTTAAATAAATATATATTGAGTTAATATGATATGTTTGATAGCAAGTGTCATCAATAGGTAGGTATTTTCATTAAAATAATGTTACCTGTCATATTTGTTACTTTCAGCCTATATTCTTATTGTATCTAATGATACAAATTATAAATTGCTTGTAAAATAAAAAATAATAAAAAAATGTGTAGAAGATTATAAATTATATACTTACGTATTTACAAGAAATATATATTTTAATGCATAATATTAAAAACAACCGTTTAACAATATGTCAATATAATTTAAATGATAATTATATAATGTATAATTTAAATGTTTCAATAATACAATTTAGAGTTACATAATATTTGTCGTTTTGATTGACTTTAGAACTTCTGACTTTTGAAATATAATATACATGTAATTCAAAATAAAATATGCACAGTTTAACTTTATAGAAATTCATATATAAAAACCAGGAGAAACCACTCACTGTATAGTAGATGTCGAATGTACCTCGTTATTCGTCTAAACTCTAAAGTCTAAGTTACTGCAATAAGTGTGTTAGCTTATAACTTATAAGTCAACGTTCGGAGAACGGTGTGATTAGGTCCATGTTACAAATAATATATTTAATTGCTTAAAATGCATGTATATATTAAACATTTTGTTCTATACAGTAAATAATAATGTCCGTGATCATTTAAAAGTACTTATAAGTAATATTAATTATTATTTTAGAATTACAAAAATATCGTAAATAAAAACTTAAATCGTTATTATTCGGTTAAATATTCAGTTTCTTTTAAATTTAAACTTAAAATGTCCATACAAAAAAATTATGCATATGAATTAATGAATTTTTAAGTTTCTACATGAATAACTTATGAGGAACGTTGTATTAAACTTGCAAGCCCTAGCTATTTACATTTTATAAATTTTAAACCACAAAATAATTTTCAAATGTTCAAATATTTTTACTTACAATTTACAAACCAATTGTATAGACTATAGGACATAGGTAGTATATAAAACAGCAAAAGAACCTAAAAAAAAAAATGGATAATTCTTGTCAATAATTTCAAATATCTATAAAAAGCATAAAATATACTAAAAATTATATCATGCCTAGAAAATTTTAATATAAATATTTGGTAAAAAATTAAGTCTACTATATTTAATTTTTTTACTACAACAAAAAAGCTAAGTCAATTATGTTGATAACATATTTTATGTATAATTTATCAATTGTCCTAATTTTTTTTCTCCAGATTATTAGAGTGTTATATAAAGTAATACTCCTAAAGTACCTACTAGCCACATACAAATAAATTACAAAAACCATCCTCAAATATCGAAACTGTTCCTACTGATTGCACTTCATTGTAAAACCAACACATGCATTGTCTATTCAGAATCTAAAATGCAAATTAAAAAAAAATACTTGATTTAGAACCGTTAAGTACTTAGATGTTAAACGGAGTAATGTCTTGATTTTAATATTGGAATTTAAATAAAATATTTGTTGGTACAAAAAATATAATTAAAAATGGATAAAATAAAAAAAAAATCATTAGTTATCTACTTCAAATGAACCGAGACACTTTCATTTCATAGTCCACCCCTTAAGGAGGTGCTTATAGTAAAGATTGTACGAACGTCGTCGACCGCCTTCTGTGCTTTATAATCTCTTAACACATACATTACACAAACCTTTTCAGACTATGGTGGAACGATTTTTTCGTCAGTGGTGGCCGAGAACCCCCCTGGTGATTTTTTTCCTCGTCGTCCTGTTACATTTTAATTACTCGACGTGACCATTTCAACTTAAGCCTACGGAACAAATTTAAAAAAAAAAACATACCTAAATCACTAAGGGCAAAAAACCATTGTCAGTTGGTTTTTTTAAATATTAGATGAAAAATTCTAGGAGCTTGGACTTTTTAAAATAACACGATGAATGTTTTTGATTTGTAAAACATACGAACAAATAAATATACGTACTGTTTTACTATAATACTCGGTGTTTTATTTCCTACATTTTATTTTCAAATTTATAACCTTTGTTTATTAAAACAATGTAAGAAGAACCGTTATATATACACTATCGTTAAGTTTGGTTAAATTAACCTCTTAATTATCAACAATTATTCCACCTATTTCCATACTGAGCTCTCACTTTTTATTATTTTTATCAAGGCCATCATCCTATTTAAATTTTCTTGAATTGCATGGAAATATATATTATACTGAACACTGTCTTCAAAATTATGGTTTACTTACGGAGTACAACAATGTATTACCTATATGAATATAATTAAATAAAATGGACAATGTATTATAATGCGTTGTAATTTTATTTCGGAAAGCTTCATTTAAAAATAATAATATTTTACTATAGGGACAGGTTAGCAAATATTAATTATAAATTGAAATTATATTCTTATCCAAATAACTGTTTTCCTGTAGTCTTTAATCTTAGGTTTTTGAAGTACAATCATTGCGTGTCTTATGTTTTTATAGTACAACAATATTATGTTGTCATTTTCATTGGTACTAGTTGTGAAATTTCTTCGCTATTGGTTTTTTTTCTGAGGCTTTAAAAAAACTGTCAATTTGGTCTGATGTGACTGTAACGTATAACATTAGTACCTATATTATTTATTTTTATATTACTTCCCATGAAAACTTTTTTTTGTTTTTAATGAAATCTCCTGTAGACTTAAGTGTTCATTTCAGCTGACTTAAACTTTTGACATTTTAAGTTAGATGTTGACATGGGCATTGAATATTACTATACTAACTAATGGTTTTTATGATATTCATTAATAATAATAAAGAAAAAAAATGATCGAGTAACTAATAATATTGGCTGGTGATTGAATGAATTTAGATAACTTTATTTTTTATGCAACATATTATGCAAATACTCTGCACACGACTATTTTTATAAGTGGAAATACTTACTCTATAATATCACACTAATTTTTTATGAACTTTAAATATTATAAAATTCTCTCTTTTATTTTGCTAAATTATTTATACCTATTCCAATTGTATAAGTCGATTTACAGGGAGCTTTTATAGGATAAAATATTTAAATACTTCAAATTATAATCACTACGGTCATAATATAGTGACCGATTATAGACCGGTGTAGATGCAATGTTTTTAAAAAGGATATTTACTATTCTTACAATGCAAAATAAGTAAATTAGATCATATTGGTGCATTTATTTTGATATTTACACGAAAGGGGAAAACCTATCCACTGATAGAACCAAATGTGATTATAAATTCAAGATAGACAATTAAATTTAAACATAAATAACCACGAGTCATTTTTATAGTATTGAAAGTGATGAACTGCAGTCTGCAGATCATGGTTTCATTTATTTTAATATGAGAAGGAAGTCATAAACAATATTTGTCATGTTTTCCTCGGTTATAAAGCATTTCTTTTGTATAACATAATTTTTAGAATTTAAATATTATTATTTATATTGCTATAAACAGAAAAAATAAACAATTATAGCCTTTGTTAAAATATTAAAACAATTTTTATTATCATTTGATATGATTTGTTCATGCAATGTGTAGCTTTGAATATTGTTATGTAAATTGTTCAACCATTTTTTTCTTGAAAAACGTATACTAATTGTTATTTTAACTTTAAACAGTCAAAAAAAATAAACTGTTAAAAATATAATTGATTAATTTTGAATGAATTGATTCATAAATATCAGAGTATAGAACTTTGGAACGCATTTGCCGTGTTTCATTATGAGTAATTTTCTTCATTTATCAGATCACAATATCTACGGACTATTGTTTAAAATTTTGATGAGCGATGTTTAAGTCATTTTTAAACAGCCTTAAACTCAAAGCATATTTTACACTAGCGTTCTAAAATGTATCAGAAAAAAAATTAACCGTTTTGTTAGTACCCAGATAGCATTTTGTAATGATAATATTATAATAGTATTAACATAACGTTATACTAATATTATTCGTTATTAAAATGTTATAATAATATTAATAAACAAGAAATTGCTGTCTGGGAGGTATATGTAGTAAGGTTATAAGTACTGATGTACAACCTAGAAGACTATCCTGAAAACCACGAATTACCTTTTCTTCCTTTCGTTTGAAGTTCGTCGGCACTACGTTTCGCAATTTTATATGTATCGGCGGTGTCACTCATTAATTATTTTATTATATTATTCCACAGCAGCATTAAGTGAAAATTATACTTAAATGCACGACGTCGGAAAATTGTTTGGCCTTATGTGACTCGGTGACAAAGTTTCAATCCTTGACGTCATGCTTTTGAGTGGTTGCCTTTCGAGCGTCATAAATAATGATTTATCAACGTGCACCTATAGAGTCTTGACGAATAACGTTTAGTAAATAAAATATACGTTTATATATAGGTGATCCATTATTTAAGAATCTAGACTCATTATTTCAAAAAGTTCAAACTTTTTTGAAAATATAATTGTAGAAGTTTCATTTTACTCCTTTTAATAAATATAATGCGCATTATTATTACAGTGTATTGGGTGAAACAAAATAATCGTATAAATGTATAATGTTGATTGCAAACAATATAAACTGCCAATATACTCACAGTACACTACTGACAGTTGACAATGAAGTAGGTACATGTGAAACGGAACATCCATTCAATAGTTATTAATACCTACCTATATAGTTAATAATCGTTGTCCTTTGGGGCACTCTCAAATATACAATATTGAATAGATATTATACGACAGATAGCTGATAATATTACTAAATATAATTCATACATTATATTATAATATGGAGTTTATGTTAATAGCTATGTGGCTATATCTGTATGTAGTCTAATTTATTTAATTTATTTTAAACAACGAGTCTACAGTTGTCTGCATTACGTAATCCGGATATAATTTTTCTTATTATTTCTGAAGATTTAGATCGAAATTATGATAAAAGTATGCAAATTACGATTTTTAATTTGTATACATATTTGAATAAATGTATGGAGAATAATTATTAGGTAACGGAGAATATAAATGTATAAATATAAGAAGAATACTGGTTTAATTTTAACTAATGGTGTTCACGAGTTAACGTTCCAATAATCTATTGTGAAAAATGTTGTTTTACTTACTTAAACATAAAAGCATTCCATGCTTAAAGGTTGAAAGTTTTTTATTTTGAAATCCTTACAGTTTTCTTTGTGGTTGTTATTTTTTTTTTCTTAACATGACAACTTTTTATAAAATACTGTTTCCATTTAATTCTGATGGCAATTTTCGATTTTCTGGAAAGTTATGTGTTTAGTATTTTAATAATCGGTTTCAATACACGAGAGTAACATCAGTGAAAACTTTCCTATTGAAACTTCTGTATGCCTTAGAAATATGTATTATAATATAATATGGCAACGCGTATTGGGAACTATATACGACCAAATCCTTGACATAAATTATTTTACATAACTAGAAAATATGGACTTTAGAAATATAAAAATATATATACAAGCATACAGCATAGGTTAAATTTTCATTTTTGGTACAACATTGTTGTATTGCTGTATTTCAAGTATTTCAAGTGAAAAACATGACAATTTCTGATACTAATTATGTAATTAGCACTAAACAATAAACATAATATTATTATTATCTTTTATGTTTGAATGTATTTATTGCTTCATTATATAATATACCGCTTACCATGATCATTTTTATTAAAATTTAAATGTGTTCAATTAGTTCAATAATTTACTTTTTTTTAATTTTCATTTATATTCCTGAAATTACATTTTTCATTATGATGACTGTCATTATCATTAAATAGTCATTTGTTACATTAGGATGAACGTTTGGATTTAATTTAAATTATTTATATTTGATGCATAAAACAACCACGCTGACTTACATGATGTAAGTATACATAAATGAGTGCGTATCATTTATTGTATTATATTATATAATGTGTGGTGACAAAAACATAAACAGTATATTATATTATAATAAATTCTAAAACATTGATAGACATCTTTAAATAATTTACCTATAAATCGAAATTTAAGTTTCTAATAATTTAAATTCAAAAAAGGTGGGTAAGTGGATGTCGCTCTGCTGTACAGTAGGTTAGAAGTGGGTCACTGTATAATGGACAGTATTAAATTTGAATTCAATGATATAATATCACTGTATAAGAAAAACGATTCTAAGCGGAGACGGTATATCAGTCTATGTATTAGACATATATATACTTATCTATGGTATTAAAAAAAAATTGATCTATAATAAGTAGGTTACAAGTGGGTCACTGATGGTATTAAATTTGAATTCAATGATATAATATCATTGTATAAGAAAAACGATTCTGAGCGGAGAAGGTATGTCAGTCTAGGTATAAGACATAATATTATATTATAGTCTATAGTATTTTAAAAAAATTGATCTATAATAGGTACATATAATAAATTCCAAATTAATCATATCATAATATCTATTAGGTACTTATAACGCGTTATACATCAACAAAAAACCGTGATACTATCGTAGATATATAATAGAATACTTTAGAAGTTTCAAGTACCCACGA
>NC_042494.1:51467238-51520226 GCF_005508785.2 Acyrthosiphon pisum | reverse complement strand
ATTTTATTGTCCTTAAAATACGTCTTGCAAATTAAATAGTAATGATAATATTTCAATTACATTATAATAGTTATTAATATATTATTGATTGTCGATAGTATATGAGTTGGTAGTGAATTGTAATGACATTTTTAAATTATTAATATTATTTATTAAACATGTATCCTGCAATTACCTTCTGCTGCATTATATAATTCTGTAATTTGATAGTTAGAAATAAATTATTAATAAATAGTTAACAATTTAAAATCACCTTTTTATTAAACTAATTTATATTAACTTTACATTTACATATTTTGTTTGTTTATTAAACAAATTGGTTAAATTATTTTAAGTAATTTTTCAAGATAACCAAATTTTACCGATAAGTATAAATATTGGTATAAATGTTTTAGTAATAATAACTTCATAATTAACAACTACTATAATGTATTAATTATGTTTAGCATATACTTAAATAATATTATTGTGCTTATATTATGAATAATAGTCTGTTTATAGTTTCAATCTTATCTTCTGAAATTTCTAAATTAATAATTAGATTACAATACCTCAACATTATACGATTGACAGTTTTTTTTTTATAAATATATGCTCCCTTTTTTGGGGGAGAAAGTAAATCGATTAAGCTTTCTAGACATAATTATTTGTCAGGTAAATAAATTTTAAAATATGTAAACACTGTAAACGCTGGATAAATGAGATTATTAAAGGATTTTATGTACTTACTGTTAAAGTAGCACTAAACCGTTAATGGTTTATGTATTACTGTTTTTAATATTCTGAATATTCCGAGCATATAGGACTATAATATTATTGTTTACATCAGAAAATGTGATGGTCGTAGAATAAAATTGTCGACAATATCATATTCTATCAAAATATTCATTAAATTATAATTTTTTGATAATATTTTACTTTAATTGTATAATGGTTTAAACATTTTTAATAAAACCTCCCAATATAATTTCAGATAAAAAATAGATCTCAATACCCGTTTTTCTGGAATTTTTAATAACGTAAGAAAATATATATGAATAACCCAGCAATGTAGTTCGATGTAGTTAGCTGATATTAAAATGTATTTTAAAATAAGATGAACAAATATAATATATAGTGTCTTTTTATAGGCGAATAAATTAAAAATATTAATAATTCTATACAATATAATTTTAAGGTTCATTGTGCAAATAATTTATATATTATTGTTTAAACTTGAACTTGATTATTCGAGAAATGCTGCTCACTTAACATGTATTGATGGTATATATGTTTTTTTCAGTAGCGGTGGAATTCCATCGCGTTTGAACCAAGTGCAATCTCCGGTTAGCGACTCTGATGACGAGGAAATCGACGGTTACAAGGAGTCGAAGACGCAAAAATATTTAATATCAATGATCATCTCGTATGCTGTGTGTTTGTGTCCACTGATGATTTTGAGGTAATTAAAAGTGGCAAAACCTATGGGTTTTTTAAGGGTTGATGTATGAATCGGTATACACTATACATAAAATAAATAAATTGAAATAAGACAAATTCTTATTGGACTATTTAATATGATGTTGATTTGCGGGAAATAATTATGTATCTACGCTCGTTTAGTCTTGTAGGTATAAAATGTACCTATATAATGTAAAAACCTTATACCTATGTATAAATAGTAGGAATATTATTATTTCTCACCAAATGTAATTTTATTTTACCAACACTTATTTTCCATTCAAATACTGGAGTCACATGAAATAAATAATTCATATAAGTATCCCCACGAGCATTGTTTGGAAACAATAGTATCGGGCATTTAAAACTTCAATATGTGTATAGCTTTCTGGGAGTTAAATAACTAAATAATAATAGTTTTTTAGTTATATATACCCACTACAATAATTCCATCGATAACAAATGCGCAAAGCTCCTGAGACTCTGAGAGCGCCTACAGTCACGTCGGAACCACAGGCAACAATATCAAGGATAATCACCTAGCTGATTTGGCAAATATATGAATTTAAAAATCATGTGGTAAAATCGTACGTCTCTATTTTGTTATAATTCATCCAGTTTTTATCTCAAATCGTTCTCTAACATAATATTCGGGTACTAAAATTTGCATGAACGCTCGTTTCCAATAATTGGTCAGCTACGTAATAAAATCATTAATTTTAGATTCTGAGCGGAGCGATAAATGTTTTCATTTTAGAATGATTTGTGTTTTTTTATAATTTTTTTTGTTGTTGCGTGTGTACGCCTGATATCAACTTTCGGAGTGGTAAAAACAATTTATAAGCTGATCTTTTTTTTTTTCAGAAAACCAGTTTTTGACCGAATTAATTTTGTTTTTTCCTATTGTAGTTTAATGATGAATAATTGTAGATACTTGAACTTTTCACAGAAAACTCTTATTAGGATTTTCTTTACTTGATATAATTTTCAAAATATTTTAGATTTTTTTTTCATTAGGTTGATTTGTGACATATACCGATCAGTAAGCTTACTGATTAATATAATATTTGAATGACAGGAGACAACAAATTATATTAGTACAATTTAAGTCTTTTTCAATATTTTGACCGATTTAAGTTGTAGAAACTGTTAAATGTTATATACCTAATTTAACACATTTTGTATGCTATTATTAATACACGCATACAACTTACAACATAGCTACGAGTATTACATAAGCCATACCTACTAGAATAGTAGAATCTGAACAGAAATAAGAATGTATTAAATGTTTTAATTTCATAATGTGTTTTTAGATTCTGAGCGGAGCGACAAATGTATTGATTTACAATGATGTGTTTTTTTTAAATTTAAAAAAAATATTGTCATGTCTGTACATGATAAACAGTCGAAATAATGCTTTGATTTTCAACTTCGGTATTTTTTCCGGTATGGAAGTGAATCTAGTTGGTGCATTCGCGAAGTCAAAATATATAATTCCCAGTAGTTTTTAAAAGCACTGGAAAAAAAAATCATTTTAAATTTAAATTTTTTTTCGTTTTTTTTTCGTAAATGTCAATAAAATTTTAGTCGGGTCAAATAGCTTGAAAGTTTAATACAAGGCTCCTTACACATAATATTATTATATCAGTTAAAAATATTAAAAATACATATTAAGCAACATTTTTTTTTTATTTTTAAACTATCATTTATTATAATATACTAGTTTACTATATTATGACATTGTAAAAATATGAAAACTAATTTTGAGCTGTTTATAGATATAAATAATTTTAAAATAAAAAAAAAAATGTTATCGGTGTAGGTAAAAAGTTTTAAAATGTAATTACAGATCTCATTATATAAGTTGTTCTTATTGCAATTGCATAGGCACAATTTCTTTTAAATGTGTGAAATTATATTTTTTTATAAAATTGATCAAAATCTCAAAAATGTTAGTTAAAATATTGAAAAATAATCATTTGAATAGCTTAAAAAATTAATACAAGGTCACGTATAAGTTGTCTTTACAGAATCCTAAATGTTTCAATAATACATACGCACAAAACTCTTTTTTTTACACAAGTTAAAGTTGTTTTATAATTTTTTATTTATCATACTTACATATAATGTTATGTAGGTACATTCTAGGTATCTTTCATATACAAATCGTAAGTGTATTTATTTTTTCAATAACAATAATAATATCAATTTCATACATTTATAACTTTTATTTTTAGAAATTAACATAAAATGGAAATGCCACACCAATATTATTTTAACGTAATGTATAAGTATTAAAGCTTGATTTTTTTAAAGTTTATTTGTTTTGTCTGGTAAAAAAAATAACCATGTTTAATAACTACCTCTATTTGATAATAATTCGTGAAAATACTTCAAAATGTTGTCTCCATATATACATTTTTTTTTTTTTACTAAATAATAAAACTATTTTATTTGAATACATGAATGTACTTAAAAAATAAACATAAAATAATTATAATTGAAGACTTTTAGTCGTGACGCAGTAAATATACCAGTTGAACCATACGATGAAAATTCAATCATTATTACCAGAATAATTTGCACTCAGGACCATTCAATCATTTATTTTTTGTGCGTTTATGGTTTCCAATCTTTCCGTGATATTAAGTATAATTATTGCTATACTTAATTATTGTTATTGTCCACACACGTACAATTCTGATATAACAAATTGATTCAAATTTGAAAGAAAAATAAATAGTTTTGTATAGTATTGAAATTGCTCGCAATAAGTTTTTTTATAATAATTGATTGTAACTAATGAAAAAAAGAAAAAGGAGAACTCACTCTTTATTATAGGTATAGTAGCTTTTGATCGTACCAAGGTCATTATTATATCACGTATGTGTTAATAGTTTGAACATTACGTGAGTAGGTTCGTACTTTATAGTATAAAACAAATAGCTTTAATAATTACAATAAATATTTTAACAATTTATTTAATTGTGCATACCTATAATATGATAATATAATTAATAATGGAATGTTTTACGATTATTATATTTTTGATGTACAACAAAATAACTACAAACGTTTGAGGGAATATCAATATTTTACGTTTGAATATCCAATTTTGTTTAAGCTTAAAGTTTAAGCGATTAAAAAACAAATATGTTTGGCTATATTTATTTTTAATATTTATTAGTTGCTATAAAAACAACTTATGAGAGGATCTGGTTTTTACCTAGAAACAAAAATGATATTACTACAATAAATCGAAAAAAAATGTTATAAGTAGACAATTTTCAAACTTCAATAAGAACCTAAATATTTTAAAATTTAATCATGTATAGAAAATGCAAATGCGAATCTTTGTGAAAATATTAAATCCATAGTGGATTATTCTTTTATGAATTACAAGTTACAACAATAAAACAAAAATCAATTTTGCAGAAAACTGGCGTTGTGTAAATATTCACATTTTCCGTTTGCTTTTGTTATTTTTTTTTTTCAAATTGTATCCAGGCGTACAAACAAAAGTTCTGGGAATTTTACTTTTGGCTTCCTTTTCCTCATCCTCCCATGCATTACCAAAGTAACAACTAGGATTCAATTTCAATTTTTTTTTTTACCAAAAGCCACCTTAAGAGTTTAAGATTGCATTTTTTCTACTTGAAAACGTGATGACAGACACAACAATATAAATTTAAAAAAGCTGCACATCATTGTAATACCAATATGCTTATTGTTCGCACTCACAATTTAAAACGATGTAAATAGTAAATGTAGGTAGGTACCTACAAAACAGCAATAACACAAAATATATTATTGGAGAATTTTCTTAATGCACGTACTGTATTAATAAAGTTATAGGTACAGTCTATATTTGAATTTATTGAACAATGTTCAACGCACTTTTGGTCGTCAGAAATACCATAAAAATAAAACAACCTTGATATAATATTATTATATACACTCGTATGATATTAACGTCTAGCATTCAAACGGTCGTAATATATATTATTTTATATTCAAATGACAGCCCCGATAATAATAATAATGTTTTGAGAAGAGAAAAATTCACCATAAAAAAGTATATGAGGCGTTTAGTAAGCGATACAGTTATGTGGTCGGCCGTAAAACAAATCGACGACAGTTTCCGTACGTACAATGGTCAATGGCCATACGTTGCATATAGACTTAAGTCCGTCGCAGAGAGTTTATCGGTGGACACGACTTGCATCTCAATTCTCATATCTAGATAAGTTGGTTTTTTCTTTTCAAATGCTCTAAACATTATAAATTAATATAATATATTTGTATTTAATCGTATATTACAAAGATATTATCCGATTATATAATATCGATTATTTGATCGTATATCCGATTCACAATATGTATCTACGCCAAGAACTTTTCACCTTTCAAAACAAATGTTTTAACAACAATGTCTTTTAAAGTATTCTTCAACGATGTTGCAAGTACTGAAAATCATTTAAAAATTAATACTGCAATATTATATTATTATTTCGTACAATGTATTATTACTGAATTAATAAATCACAAAAATTAAAAAATCATTTCAGATTAGCGAAACTTGAAGTATCTGAAACTTACGAGAACAGCAGACACTTTGATTTGACGTTCATGATATGCGTTTGGCTGGCGTTTGTGCCGACGGTCACCACTCCGCTGCTGTTTGTCGCATGGAATTCGGACAGGTAAGTTCGCGGGTCAGGCATTCAAAACCACTAACTTTTCGTAATTCCAATCCACGCGTATTATTTCTTTGTTTCGAATTTATGGTTTAATGTTCGTTTGGTAAAAGTCGCATAACATATTTGATTGATGAATTACAATTAAAATTTAAAATAAATCTAAACGAACTTTTATGTTTATGAAAAAATTTATAATAATAATAATAACAACAAACAAACTAATTAGTGGAAAGAAACTCCCATAGTATAAAATCTTGATATAGGTAATCAAATAAATCAATTTCATTATTAACAAATCTAAAAATCTATATTTATCCAACTCTATGTTTACCAGTAAACCTGTTGCTACAGATCCTCAACAGTTATTTTATTCCCACGGTATTCATATATTGTAAATTTGGTGAGAGATTGCTTATGGCAGAAAGCTGTACACACACGTGAGAACTTTCATATTTTATATTATATTAAAAATATAGAAGTCTTATTATAAATTAATACTAATAGCTCTACCGACAGCTAAGGAGTTTCTGCTGTGCACAGTTCGATGAACTGGACTACTACTGGTTTTCATGTCTGTTTTAAATTTATCCACCCTAGATAAATTTCAATAAATTTGCATAGTCTACCTCTCAGTGTCATAATATAGTATTCACTCTGAGAATATATCATTTCTTTCTAAACTTTTATCAAATTCAATTAAATGTCCTCTACTCCTTTCACAAATCAATTTTAAAGTTGCCCCTTGTAATACTATATTTACTTGTCCCTTTTTTATTCCATTTTCCATTTCTATTTATACTCTAAACTCCCTCTCTATCATATTATGCGCCTGTCCAACGAAAACCCAGCTTCAACTGGGTCTTTTAGTATCATAACTGTTACTATTATTATTTTAATTAAAATATTTGTAAAAATTGTTTATATTATCCTATGTCTATCATTTTATGTTTTAGGGCCTCGGCCTGTATTGTTATTAAAATAAAAACTAAACTATGTGAGTTTCTATATGAGCGTGAAGATCGATTCTTGAGTTTCGTAATTTATTAAGTCTTATACAAAATTATTAGAAAGTCGAATGACTTATTTCAAAATGACGTAATCTTCAAATGGTAAAGTCATGTTTCAGTTGCTTTTTAGCTGGAATCAATATTTTTTACTAACATTTTTGAAACTATTAAACTATCTTATACTTCCAATTTTGAGTATGAAGAATTTTTTCTTACAATCAAAACGACCTACCTAAGTTGGTTCCTAAAGTATCAGTTAAGAGTGACACGTGAAAAGGTTAAAAACAAGTTGATAAACGAGTGAGACCCCTTGGCCCCCGTTGCTCATTAGAACTAACATCAACGTTTGTCCTGTATATAGTACACGCAGACCCGATCTGCCCTCATCTCGTCCTACTCAACACTAATTAAACATTGTGTATTGTTTTCGCAGTAGTACCAAAGACCGGATCAGGAGTTATTTCAAAAGGACAAAAGTCACAGCGGAACAAGCGACCAGGACCGTGTCGACGGAGGGTCTCGCGGCCCGCAATTCGATTTACACGGTGCAGGAGAGCATCCCGGCTTAAATGCTTCGGCGGATGGATTTGGTTTAAACATTAATTTATTTCGGAAATAATATAACAAACAATAAAATTAGTATTAATGAAATAATAATAATAATAATGACAAAAAAAACAAAACAAAACAAAAAAAAGCATAACAAAATTCAAATAATCTTATTCAATACGAATAGTTAACACCGTTGCCGGAAAATTGAAATTTCGACACGTCGGCGGCCGAAGAGTAGTACACTCCAAGCGGGTTTTGTGGCAATTGCTGATTGGCCAACGCCCCGTTTTGTTGCTGGTACAAGCTGTTCGGCTTCTGTTGCTGCGGGCCCTCGGCAGGCGTCTCATTTACCGGTATGGTCGCAGGCCTGAACAGTGGTTTCTCCACGGTTTGGTAATACTGCTGCTGCGATTGCTGTTGCTGTGGTTGCTGCTGCTGCTGTTGCTGCTGTAGCAGCTGCAATTGCTGTTGGTAGTCACTGCCGTATTGTTGCTGCGGCGACGCGGCCGGTTGATAGTAGGCCCAGGACGACTGGAGCTGCTGCAACTGCTGGAGCTGGAGCCGTTGTTGCTCCAACCTAGTCTGTTGCTGCTTCTCCAAGATTTGTTTTTGCTGTGACGGATAGTAGTACGGCTGTGTCGGGTAGTTGTACTGCTGTTCCGGATATTGTTGGTAAACGTCACCCGCGGTGGCCGACTGCATTGCCGCGTCGTTCGCGTACTGCTGCTGGCCGACTGCGATCTGCCTGTCCGAGGTGATCGGTCCCCGGTACACCGGACTGAACTTTTGGCACATGCACATCGCCGTCAGTTGCAACAAAACCTGCGCGTATATAGAGACGAAACGAAACAAATTTTTAACATTATATTATAATATTACTCGTATTATGAGTATACATTTTAACTCTTATTGATTTAATTTGAGTTTACTTCGTCCCTAATCCCTCAGAAAATAAAAAAAAGTTTCAAAACTCATCCCGGTTTTGTAACCATGCGAAATGTATTCAGTTCGTGCGAAAAGTTTTTCCACTGACAGTTTATGTCCAAGCGTAAACGTTTGCTGCTGCAGTGCTGCAGATGACAAGATGAGTGACATTGTGTCGTGTTTGCTATTGCAAATCATTATTGTTATTATTACTAAATTAGAGGCCGTCGGCGTGTTTCAAAGAGTGTGTGGAATGTAATTTCCACAATCGATTGTTACGCAATCATTATATCACATGCGCAACATTAAAAAAATGGCCACGTTTTTGTAGTTTTAGTATTATTTTAGGTATATCTTAGGTAAGTGTTATGAATAATACCTATTTGGGTTGCTTACAAAAAAAAAAGGTTTTTAAATTTTTAAATAGGTAGTGTGACTGGTTTTTCTCGATTTAAAATTCAAATTATTTTCATAGATAATGTAAAATATGTTAATTTTTTTATGTTCCATAATAATAAAATTAGATGAAATTATTACATTTATATACCTAATATATTCGTACATTTTAGGGATATTGTTAAAATGTATTTAAAACAAAATAAAAATTGTTTAAATTATAGTTTATAGATGTAAGATTAAATTAATTTCTACACAATATAATATATTATATATTATTATACATAATAAGTACTTATTTATATTTTAATAAACTTAGGTACATATTTTTGATTATATAACTGCATATAATAAAGATTGCCATTAAAGAGTAATTCGATCAGACGCTTTTCGATCGATTCTCGGCGTAAGAACCGTGGACTTCGGTACAAAATATTGTGTCAAGTTAAATTCAAGTTAAGATTATACAACTATATAGTTTTTTTTTTTCGTATAAATGGAAATATTTGAAAGAACTTGAATAAATGTTAATATTATATTATTATTTTTTTGATTTGCTGTGTACACGAATAATATGGTGAGTTATTTTCGTGAACGAAAAAAATACCGAAAGTGACAACGAAATTGCACAATGGTACCGTGTACATGATTTACAAGAGTTCGTTAAATTAAAAACGTCGCGAATAAAAATTGTTTACTGCGCAATATGGGCAACTCATTATTAGGAGTGCGTTGATTTTATAATTTAATTGAAACGATTTTTCACTCGGAAAACATAAATGTTACATTTATATAATACGTAATAGTCTGCAGTTGTTTTCGGCGTAAACGACCCTGGAGAACGTGAACAATGAACATTATCGGTCAAACGCGAATATAGGTACCTTGGTACAATAATATGATATTATATTATTATCCTTGGTTATTTTCACGCTCAAATACTATAATATTTAAAATTTGGGGAAGAGAATGGTAGTAAAAAAAAATACACCTACTCATATAATATTATTTTTATTATTAAAATAACGGTTTTACTCACCAAAGCAATGTTCAACTTGGTCGAATCCATAGTAGGTATAGGTAGGTATTTTATAGCTGGTAAACTAACCGACGTCGAGACTCGATGATACGATTGGTGCACGCGTTCGCGCAGCTGATGTTCCGTCTAAATAATATTATATTATATTGTATTATATTATTATAATAACGATTGTATCACAACTGCTTCGCGGCTTAAACACTAAACTACTATCGATGTAGTATTATATTATGACAATAATAATGATTTGATGTCGAGACCCAAACGAGACGACGGGTTCGATATATGTAGCGAATATGTCATATGATTGTACCTGTATAACGACGCGTTTGGACGTTAAATTGAAAGTGTGGTGGTGACGTCGGTGTACCAAATATTTATAACAGACTAACACACACACAACTATGGGATACACAGTATTGTCGTCACCAACTCAATAAATCCGATCACGTTTTATCCAAAGACCCGTTTGAGCGCGGCAAGTTTGTAATAAAAATAATTCACACGTATGCCTGTTACCTATTTGCCTATAATAGCGAGTAAAATTATTATATTATTATTATGATGACGACATTACAATTATTATTATTATTACTGTAGTTGATATTGTTATGTGATTTCACTCGGAAATCAATTAACTCATTCCGGTCTCGTGCCCTCGCACTCAGCCGTGGTACTCCTTTACATCATCCAAAAGTCCCCCTCACACCCCCGTACACCGACAAGAGCGAATGTATACATTTTATGTATTATATACGATTGGCTCGAACGAAATCGATTGTTTTCGCCACTTTCTGGTTTGTGCTTTTTTTCTTTCTTTCTTTTCTGCCACCCGCGGTGATAGATTCGCGAGATTTCACTTTTGGAACGTATGCGAAAACTAATCGCCCACGACGACCGAAATCGGATTGGGCACGATCCCAAAGTTTGGGAAATATGTTATATACCGGGTGGTCCAAATAATGGCAGACGCTCTATATTTCAAAAAAATGTTTTTTTACATAATTTTAGGTCTGAAAACAATATACTTACCATTTTTTATTGTTATTGGTAGTATTGGATTTTTCAATTTTTTCAATGACAACATACAATTTTTATTTCTTATTCCAAAGCGAAATATTTTTATTTTCGAAGTACTTCGAACGACGATTGTTTGGGGCAGCAATGCATAATAGTGATATTGTGTAAAGTATTAATGGTAGGTATATACAAAGAATTTTATTATTATATTTTTGTATGTATAAAAATCAATTTTTGGACGAGTAGTCTATGAGTTGTAAGTACCTATTTAAAGTTTTGATGAGCGGAACGGAGTGGTACGTGTGGGTACCCCATAGAATACTGGTCCACTAATCTGCTTATCTAAACTTACAAATAGGTACCTACTTGTAAATAATTATAAGTTATAAGTTATAACTAATAAGCTACTTGTTTGAAATTTGATTTTTATAGATCGAAATACTCCGAATAATAATTTTTTAATCAGAAATTGAAACAAAAAATGTAACTTGTCATTCAAAAAAGTAAAAACTCAACAATTATAACAATAAAATAGTAATAAAAATATTATTTTTTTTCCAAAAATATTGTCTTATAGCGACTTAAATTTATGCAAAAAAATATTTTCAAAAACGTTAGTGTTCTTAGAAAGAATATTGCCCTTCGTTAAATGGATCACCCCGTATATTATATATACATATTTTGTTGTACGTTTTTACGACCACTGAGAAATCGTATTAATTAAATGGATTACATGTCACTGCAGGATGCATTTGTATAATATGATATTGCAAATTTCTAACGAGAGCCTTTTTTCTTTTTCTTTTTTTATTAGGAAATGGAGGAGAAAACACGGAATAATTATTAATTACCTGTATTTAATTAAAAGGTTCGCTCGTCTATCACGTAATTAAATACAATTAATTCGATTTCAACGGAAAAGGATAATTACTCACGATTCCCGACTCCCGAGCCAACAAAAAATCGTACCGTTGTCCGATACCTATAATAATATTATATACTATCACCGAGGACTGTCGAGCTTAAGTTATTTTTACGTTCATTATTTATCTGTTGACCGTACAGTTAGAGTGTTGTGTACTCGCGTTGAGACTATAGAGTTTGTCTGTTAACATTTTTTAAATGTATCTTATACAAATTATACTAATCGTAACCATAAAAATATACAAACCTATTTCTAAGATTATGGTTTATGTATTTCAATTTTTTTAAAACTTAAAACAAACGTCTTGGATCGCTTTCGTTTTTGGAAAGTTGGAATAAAAATTAATTTGTTCGTAAATCACAATAAATATTTATTTACCAATAACACACGCGTGCACTGTTATTGCATAATAGTCGGAACAGTAAAATCTACAAACGGGCTACAATACTTCTGTCAAACTGACATGCATACTGATATCGCTGTGATTATAACCGAACGATGATGGTTTTGGGCAGCAATGCGTAATAGTGATATTGTGTAAAGTATTAATGGTAGGTATATACAAAGAATTTTATTATTATATTTTTGTTTCTGCAAAGTTTCATTTGTTTCTAAATACGATTTACCGTCGAAATACGGTACGAACGAATTCGCGTTTTGATACATTAATTTAATCATCTTAATTTTAAATTCCAGTTGGAAGGATATTTTTAACGGCTTACTTGGGTAAAATCTAACTAGGTATATACCTACATATATATTGTATACAACTACACAATCGAAAATCAGATCAGCAACGGTTGACAAATTTAAAAACGGTTTAGTTGAGAGTATTTTGATTCACGCAAAATTAACGAATTAACACTCATTGTCGATCTTTTGTTCAAGTTCTATCGAGCATTATGTATTGTACTTAACGACGATAAGATCAGTTACGATAAACAACAGAAAACATTTTTCAGAGACTTATATTCGTGTGAAATTAGGAATCCGAAATCCTTCAATACATCATCACTGGCGTCTTTTAGAGTACCTAGGATTTTTGGTCAAAATAAATACGTCCTAGTATTAGTTGGAAAAAAAAACGTAAATAAAAATAAATGAAAAAGTATCGATTCTTACGTAACTATAAATCACCCTTAATAGCGAGCGTGACTACGGTTAACAGATATACAACGGCAACGACGGTTCTTTTAGTCTTATTTATTTTTTGCACCACCACAATATAATATAGGTTAAATTTCTTGACCTTCAGTTAAACCTAAAATAGATCACTCATCTAGAGTAGGTAAGATATGGATATGTACAATATTTTTATTATTGGTATTTGGTATACATTGTTTCAGGCTGTTCATCGGCAGATTCTGCGTTGATCTGCTGTCAGGTAAAAGATGCTCTTTAAAATTGTTCTAGTACAGATATAAATAATGACTTTGAAAAGAATTTAAAATACATATTGTCTTGTCACTCAGTAAATATAAAATAAAGTAATCGTGTACAAATTACAAATACAGATAAGTACCTACTTAAAAAATTATTTATATAGATACTATAATATTAACTATTAAGTATCCAATACTTAAATTTGTTTTTATGTAAAGTTTTAACTAACTTTAAATCAACTATAAACAAAACTTTTTTTGGCATTTCTTGTTATACATTAATTTGTAAAGAATTTACACTGCATCGTTTTATGTAACTCTAAGGTTTCCATCTATCTTCCTTATTTGAAAGTTCAGTTGCATGAGTATAAGTCACACGCAAAAAAAATATATATATACATTTATATATTTCGATTGTGAACAAGAGCCTTAGACATCTTTAACTCCACGATACCTGTATTTCCAGTTTTATTATAAAATCGATAGGCAACACTGCAACAGTACCTATTTAGTTATACCTATACCACTATTATACTTGATATTCAGAATTAAATGTATGGTTTGTGCCATTGAAAATTACCATCGTTAAATTTGAGGATAATAATATGTTTAAATAAAAATGATGCTTCTAGATATTTGGTATTATTTTACATACATTTTATTTTATGACTTATATGTGTATCTGTTTATCATTTATTTTATTTTTTATGTGGTGAAGGAAAAAAGTATTTGACAATAAAATTTAATTACAGAAAGGTACTTTGAAAAAGTATTTAAAATACTGCGTTCGTGTACTTGTTTTGAAAGGTTTTAAAATATTATGTATTTATTTTGTAGACTACCTGTTTAAAAAGTATCTGAATATTTTTACTCAAATACATTACAAAACTGAGGTACCTCTATACGTTTACCCAGTATAACATGGTCGATAAAATAAAAGAAATATCACGCAAACACAATTTTAAAAATGTCTTTGTCATATAAATAAAAACCAATCACTTCTCGGCTTCAATCACTATATTGGTGATACTTTGGTCCAATGATGGAAATCCATCGCACCACACCTTCCTTAATTTCAATTCACTTTGAGTCGACAATCGAAAATGGACTATTTATCTAATCACCCGATTCGCTTTCAGTGGTGAATATTCAAGTTTACATTAAATTAAGTTTAGCCACCAAATAGTAATCCGCAATATTGCACAGTGATTGCTACATGTATATTGTACATTGTAAATCGCCATTATATATTTAGGTGGGTAGATAGATAGGAGAAATGCAGACATCATCAATTCACACGAGAGCGCAATATTGTGCGGTATCATTTGAAACTGTTATAGATTTATATTATGAATAGGTATACCTTATTCCGAGAATAGTTAAATTAATGCCACCGATGTTTTGCGTCATGTCGAATATAATTGATTTTTTTGTTTATTAATATACTATTATAAATAAATGTTACATAGTGTAATATTAATGTGATCAATTAAACATTAAAAACAAAATATTATATTGTATTTTGTTATTTATTTTGTGTACACCCCTATTGTGAATTTTGACTTAATATATTGATAATTATAACTACCTACATAAATTAGTCGGTTTTCATAATGTTCATTATTTTCTTGTATCCTATCAATTTTTATAATTTTGCAGTATAATTACGTCATATATTATAAACGTCCTGAGGGGAGCTACGGAGTTACTGATTTGTGAGTTTATTTTAGGTGGTTTTTTAGGATAGAAAAAATGGAAAAGCTTAACAGTATAATATTATGCTGTACTTACTTTATAATTTGATTATAGTTTATACATAGAACCTCACCAATATTTGTTCTTTAACATTATATTTTCGAATTTTCATGTAACTTTAAAAAAAAACCGTTATAACTAGCAAAAAACAGTGAAACTTAGGAAGCAACTGTTTTACCAAATATTATCAAAACATTTAAACTAATAATACACCATTAATTTGCGAGGAAATTATAGTTAAATAATATATACTATAGTTATTAATTATCAAATTTCATTATATTAGTCAAAATGTTTGCAATAAGATACAGTGTAAATATACAACTTGTATAAAATGACCACTCATTTGTGGTATTCCATGATTCAAAATGAGTATGGCATAGTACCTCTTTTAAACTCATAATTTTTTAGGTATGTATTTTTATTTTTTTTTATCTCAGAATCAATAATTATAGTCAATATTGGTCAATTAAATTAAAACATACAATAGCAAACTAAAAACTTTTTGAAATAGCAAATAATAAAAAAACATTCGTTTTCAAAAGTAAAATACTGTTTTTAAATAAATTTGAGTCACTTTTTAAATCACTTAATAAACATGTAGAGATATAATATTTTATTTAAATCTATCTAGGTTCGTATGATTCAGTATAAATTGTAATGCCCATTTGTGTGTATAACAATAATCCGATTACATAAAGATTTTTCACTCCTTAACACGAAAAAAAGCTTATCGGTATTATTATTATTTTTTATTTCTTTCATATAAATTTACGGAATCAATAGCTAGGGTTATCACTTATCGCTTATTACCCAACGTAATAACAGAGTGATAATATTTACAATGTTTGATTTGCTAATAAGTTTACAATATTAAAGTTTTTTAAATAATTTACATTTAGAAATAAAAGTTTGTCAGGATTCCAACTGTTAAAAATTATAATATACTACTGATAATCTTTTCATTATTAAAGAAATAGGAAACATGTCATCAGGGACGATATCGGTGAAACCAATGAACATATTCGTAAACAAATTAATGTAAAATAATAATTTTTTTTTTTGGAAATATGATAATTTATGGACGATTCTATCAAACCTGTAACTTTAAATTTAATAATAATGTACTTATATATTTATTATTAAAATCAAAGTTAGATGTTTGATAGAATCGTCATAGAATTTAACATTCGATTTAAAAATATTAAGTACCTAATCAATATAATATAATATACAATACCAAACAATTTAAATTCAATACCAATAGCAAGACGCTCGTCGGTTATAGATTTTAAATCAATGTATCAGACTATTGTATAGTATTATAATATAGAACAATATGTTTTCACGGAGTTCTCACAAATACACTTTCGGAAGTAGTGCTACAAATTGGCTCTTGTCGAACTTTAGGAGAAATTCTAGTACCTACATTATTTCCTCTACGATTTTATATGTAGAATTAATCGGCGTGAATCGATTTATATACTTATTTAAGTCTTGATTACCTAATCACGAACTCTTGCGGTCCCTTTGAGGATACTGATTTATTTATTAGTAACGGAAATTATTTAATTTATTAATGTATTTATTTATACATACATAAATGCTTCCGTTAAACCATGTTTTTTCGCCAAATCCAAATTAATTTAATAAATTCGGGATTTATCAAAGAAATATTGAAATATCATTATCTTTTCACTTTTAATGACATAATTATTGTTATTCCTAATAATTTAATCATATAAAAATTTAAACCTTTTATCCAGTTGTATATTTTCATTATAGTATAGTTCTTAATTTTAACTTTTACAATTAAATTATTATGTAACTTTCTAACATCAACCCGAGTATCCATTCATTCAGCATTAATAGTATGTAGTAACATAATATTATTTTAATACATAATATAATCTCAGTATATCAGCTATTTCATCTAGATTTACCAAGTGAACGGTATATAATGATTGCCAATACAATATGTTTATAATACCGTATTTTATACTCATATAATATGTAATACTCAAACACCGTGTAAAATCTCGACAGTTCAAAGCCCAAGGGAACGAAAATACGAAATAAAGTTATCGGAAAACAAGTACGAGAAGCGAACTTAACATAAATTTAATTGTATACCTACAGTACATTTTAAGATTTATTTTCGTTTGAATGATCGAAAATGTAGTTTTATCGAGAGTCTATATAATAATTTGACTTTATTTAAATTATACTTTAATTAGGTACCTACCTAGTTACTTACAATAATATAATAAATCCATGACTAGATTAAGTTGTTAAGTGTCCAATTTGATAATTTGTATTCCATAAAATGTGTTATACTTGCAGGTATACCTATTAACTTTTTTGAGTATCAAATGATTTTCAGATATAATAAAATTATATTTCATACTTTTCAGAACACGTACGAAATGTTTTGTTGTATTATTCAATTAAGAAAGTAATAAGACGTGACTGTGGTGGCAGTACAGTTTGTGCTTTAGTGTCGAATAAATATTACGTCGAAAACCACCGCCACAAAGTGTATTATTATTAGATTTTAATTGATGTACAAAAGCTGCCAATTCTGACGACAAGATCTCCAAATCAAATGAAGTCCTATACGTGCAGTGCTTGGTCGTTTGCATTACATTATAATATATTGATATATATATATATATATACAATATTGACGTACCTACTACACACAGAACATAATATGTATTATATCTATACATAATAATAATAATGTACCGTATACGGTTGTTGTTTGCATAAGCGAACATATTTTGGCCGTAAAATAATTGGTTACTATTGTGATTTTAAATAAGCTTTTCGAATCCACACTATGTTATATGCATCCTTTATTCATACACACGATCTGAGTGTGTGTGTAGTATGTACTCAGCATGAACAACGTTGAGTATCTTTGTAGATCACGCCAATGAAGTAACAGGCCAGTCTATAGTGTGATAAATAATTATTTGCATTATTATTATTGTTGCTATAATTGTATAATAATATATCATTATTATTATATTTATCGTATACGGAATATTCACGAGGAGAAAGCCATCCCGTCGTCGAGAAATCAGATATTGTGCCGCGCGCGTTTAAACGTATACAAGCCGAACCAAATTCTATTTTTATTTTAACAAACCGATACGCAACGTCGGATAATATTATACCATACGTATAAAATTATGACGTATACTACCGCTGCACACGTCAGACAATGCACTATTACGACTAATGGTGATGGTAAATAATATTTCACGTCTCCACGATTATAATAATATAATGATCTGTGTCGACGTGATGATTTGTGTGTGGGTGTCACTAATTACTATTTAAATAAGTTTATAGCGAGGTATCGATCAAAATTTTAACCTTTCACGTCGTGTTCTTATAGTTGCAGCTCGGTGAAATAGGCCACAGAGGATAGATAGAAAAATAAATATGTGTTAATATCTAGCTATTTTATATAATTTGCCATCTATGAGATAAAATGTCGATGGTCGACACAATGCACATTATACGTACTCAGTAAACTAAAACAGTAAAACAATATTATTTTGATTGGCTCGAAACAGAAAGATTTTAGCGGTCGTACCACGAAATAACATGTTCAGCCATTAATTTCGAAGCAAGTGTCTGCTAAATAAATGGAACAATCCAACAAACAACATCGCGTGTCCATAACTTACCTTGCTATATTCTTGGGAAACTTGGTCCTGGTCTAGTAAATCATTTTCTGGGAAGTTTGCCTTTATACACTCTTGGCCTACTCTAGGCCTACCCATAAATCATCTCCAATAAATTTCGAGTCAATATGTTCTTGTCTTGGAATTTATTTTTGAATCATTTAAAACTCGTGCGTTGGTACTGTGACACGAGGGTGACGTGATAAATTATGTTAGACTCGAGTCAACTTGAAGACTGAAAATTCCCAAAAATTGGAAGTGATAAACGTATTTATTGTACTATGATGTGTATTTTATTTATGTTTTTTTTTAAATTCTTATTTATGTTATCACGTTTTGGAGCAGTAAAAAAACAAAATATTCAATCTTCAATGTTAAGCGTGATTACTGGAAAATTTAAAATTCCCACTACTTTTCTAAACAATCTGGAAAAACTAAAATAAAATTACTGAAAAATGGGAATATACAAACCTGCGGGTTCCTACTAAATCGATACTGTTTTGTTTATTGTACTTCAAAAAGAAAGACCCGTAGAAATTTGATAAAATATTTAAATAGGCAATTTCTAGACATGTATAATTTTCAAAATATTTTGACATTTTTTGATTTATTTGAAGATGATTGACATTTTGAAAAAGTTTAGTTTTATTTCAATATATTATGTTGATAAAATTTTTTTTTAGTGAGATAGCTTGAAAATGTAATATAAGGTTCCTTAGAAGTTGATCTGACAGAAATTTAAAATATACGTCGTCAGAAATTGAAAAGTATCTATATACATACATGTTCACTATTTTTTTCTATAATCTTCAGATGTTCAAACATTGAATAAATCCATCTAAATTACAAAAATATATCAATTTTTTTTTGTTGTTTAAAATTTATAAAATTTTATTTTATCATCTAAGACTTTAAAATGTAGTAAAAGATTCTTCATAAGTTTAAAAGTATAAAAATATGTATATATTAGAACATGGGTAATAAATAATATTAATATTTAGTTTTAAAATATGAAAAAAAAATTTTTATAGATCCTGGATCTTAAAATGTTAACAAAATTGAATATTTAAACAAAAAAAACTGTTTTTACTTTAACAATTATCAGTACACAAGCTAAACACAAAATATTAATTGTATGGACTTGTGACTTTTCCCCATTGGTCATTATGTATGTAATTATTATATTATTATTATTATTTTGTATATTATTTACGATTCAATTTTCAAAATATATCAACTTATTTATACCATGTATGATGCATCTATCAACGCCGTCAAACGGTACTCAGTATTGAGTAGTTAACATAAATATATACATAAGAGTTTTTTAGCAAAATTAGTTCAACAAATTTATTAATTTTTCTAGGTAAAAATAGTAAAATTAAAATTTGCAGACCAAAAAAGGTATCAGTAGAATTTAAAATCACCCATACATTTTATAGGTTTAGATGTCATAAAAATAAATATTATAATATTATGTATTTGTTAATATTGTTGGAGTATAATATATTTAAATGTTGCTATCATATAATACAAATACTATATGTAAAATATACATAAACAATGCTAATGTATAAATTGGTAACGATGTGGTAATAGTGTCAAGCAAGTAAGTATGAAACGAAAAAAAAGTGTATACACATATGAATATATTTAAATCATAACGGAAATGTATAATTCGGAAGTATACATTAAAAGCTGTCAAAATATGTGTTCGTTTTTCCCCTTAAAAATAAAAAACGTGAAACAAAATTTGTATTAAATACATTTCAACCTTTATATTTTATAATTTCCTAACATATTATTATTATAAAACAATTATTGAATAGCAGTGTATTTTTCACCATGGCGTAATTTTTAAAGCAAGTAAAAATGTAATGAAAACGTTATACACGATGAGTAGACATTATTTGTGTTCATTCGTATGTGTATGATAATTCCTAGTAGTCATGAAAATCAGAAAACTACGAAGTACTTATATTAATATAGAAAAATTCATAACGTCTCTTACACGAGACACGTCGAGAGATAGGCAGGAAACCACCACCTTTATAATAGTACCTTTAGAAATGTTGTCAAAGATATAATGGAATACTTCAAAATTATAATGATTGTATCCAATTGAGTCCAAAGATTTCAGTGTTTTGCAAGACTTAGTTAATATACTGATTACTAGGCCAGAGGACTTGTAGCTCTAAAAAAGCTCTAAATATGCACTTAAATTTTTTTTTAGCCTAATTATTTAAAAGTATTAATAAAATAAATAGCAATTAAAACAAGTCAAAACAATTACATAATTTAAATATATTTAATAATATATAATCCTAATCGAATAAAAGCCCGCATGGTGCGCTCACGGCTCACCATGGTAATGATGTCGTAGGTATAGTGTACGACGTTAATTACAGCAAATTAATATTATTGGCTTATCGGCGATCCTCTACAAGCGCTTCTAGTAAAAATGTGTGCCCACGGACAATCAAAAACCATAATATAAAATTAAAAATAAATATATTTTTATCTAAACATTTTGACTGTATTGTTTGAAATAAAAATATCAGTGTGGAAAAAAATTGATTTAAGTTAAATATTTCTCAAAAAGTAAAAATAGCATATAAAAGTGTAAAATATGCCCTAAAAACCAAAAAACCCAAAATATGCATTTATATGCACAATAAAATTTCAAAACTAGCTTTGTGGAAGCATGAAACGTGTTTGTTTCACACTCTGCTATTTCTGTGACTATACAAAAAAAATAAGCAAATGCTACAAGTCCTCTGCCCTACTGTTTACTGATCTTAATAAATAATAACAGTAAGACTAAGTACAATAATTATTGTACTTTTACTATAAAAATGTTAATGGCCAATAGGATACTTTACACGTAGGACGGCGTTTTGGATAGGCAATATAGGGTCATGTCTTTGTATTATTATTTTTTTTTAAATGCGTATTATAATTTATTATAAAAATATTTGAGATATTCGTTTTCATTATAAAGTATTTAATTATTTTTTTCATTAAAAAAACCGTTTTTTTTAGCTTATATGGGAATTTTCGCACTTAAAAAATATAATAACTTATTATTATATGAAATTTTATGTGAACTGTTTCAATTACCTAGTGTTTAATCGTCCTTTGATATTGATTCACTGTCAAAACTTATACAAAAAGAAAATATGTATCTCACATTGCAACGATATGATATCGACATCGAAATACGATCGTTGTGCATTACTATAATATTGGATATTCACTCGATTTCTCATGTAGCAATTTATTTTTAGATTCTGAGTGGAACGATGAATGTATTGATTTTACAATAATGTGTGTTTTTTTTTAAATTTTTTTTTGTGTCTGTGTACACGATAAGTAGTCGAAATAATGCTTCGATTTTCAACTTCAGTATCTTGTTTGATTGGAAAGTGAATATCGTTGGTGCATTGGGGAGGCCAAAATTTAAATTTCCCAGTAATTTTCAAAAGCGCCAAGAAAAACCAAAGAAAAATTAAGGAAAAACGGGAATTTTTACGCAAAATCGATTTTTCACAAAATTGAATTTGGTTTTTGGTGTAACTTGGTATAATAAAAAATGACCGTAGATACATGAAATTTTGACTGAATGTTTATATTAGCATTTTCTATACGCCATAACATTTTCAAAATATTTTGACTTATTTTGAGCTCTTTACGGACATTGTCAGTTTTCATTTTTATTTAGGTTTTTTTCTAAAAATATCAATAAAATTTTATTTGTAGATTAAAAAAGCTTGAAAATTTAATAAAAGGCTCCTAGTATATTGTTTCAAAAGCAGATGAAAAATGTTAAGAATCCTTAGTCACAGTTTTTTTTTATAAGCATTTAAAGTTCAAAAATTGACAAAATATGGAAAAATCACGAAAATTAGCAAATTATTTTTAGTTAAGAATTCGTAAAAATTTTTCTTTTTAAATCTAAGATTTTAAAATGTAATACAAGATTCCTTATAACATTATCTACCTTTATCAAACAAAAAATATCTATAAGAAAGTCAAATTAAATTTTTATGATCGTTTGAAATTCAAATTTTTACAACATTGGATATTCACTCGATTTCTCATGTAGCGATTTCCTTATTTTGTTGTAATTCAAAAACAAATAACTATAGATACATGAAAATTTTACTGAATGTTTATATTAGCATTTTCTATACATCATAGAATTTTGAAAATATTTTGAATCTTTTTGAGCTGTTTACGGACATTGTAAGTTTTCAATTTTTTTAGTTTATTTTTCTAGAAATATCAATAAAGTTTTATCTGTTGGGCCAAAAAATTTAAAAATTTAATACAATGCTCCTGATGTATTGTTACAATAGCAGTTGAAAAATATTAAAAATACATAGGCACAATTTTTTTTTTATAAGCATTTAAAGATCGAATTTTGACAAAATTTATCAAATTTAAAATTGAATAATTATTTTGTAGTTAAAAATCTATAAAATGTTCAACTTTTATATCTAAGGATTGAAAATTTAAAACAAGATTCCACGTAAGTAGTTAATTCTGTTACCAAAAAATCTAAAAAAATATATAATCACATTTCATTTTTATAGTAATTTTAAGCTCAAATTTGGACGAAATTACATATTAAAAACCTAGAATAACTATTTTAGTTATTTTGTTGTGATTGTATAATATTATTCGTGGGTACTTGAAACTTCTAAAGTATACTATTGTATATCTATGATAGTATCACGGTTTGTTGTTGATGTATAACGCGTTATAAGTACCTAATGGATATTGTGATATGATTAATTTGGAATTTATTACAGGTACCTATTATAGGTCAATTTTTTTGTAATACCATAGATAAGTATATATATGTCTAATACCTAGACTGATATACCGTCTCCGTTCAGAATCGTTTTTATTATACAGTGATATTATATCATTGAATTCAAATTTAATACCATCCATTATACAGTGACCCACTTGTAACCTACTGTACAGCAGAGCGACATCCACTTACCCACCTTTTTTATTTTGTTGTAGTTAAAAAACGAATAACCGCAGATAATTTATTGAAACACCATGTGTTTATTTTATCAACTATACTTCTCACAATTTTCAAAATATTTAGACTCGTTTTGAGCTGTTTACAAACATTTCAAATCTACAATTTTTTAGTTTTTTTTTTCTATAAATATCAATAAAATTATATTTGTTGGGTCGAAAAGCATGAAAATTTAATACAAGGCTCCTGATAAACTGTTCCAATAGTTGTTGAAAAATATTAAAAATACATAGGGAATTTAAAGTTCAAATTTTGACAAAATTTATCAAATTGAAAATTGAAAAATAATTTTATAGTTAAAAATTATAAAATGTAGGTTCCACGTAAATAGGTGAATAAATTACATTATTCACAATAATATCATCAAATATACTTACCTAGTGATATCATAGAATGACTGACTGTCTTCGCTCAGAATAGTTTTTCATGTACAATGATATTATATCATTGGCTTCAAATTTAACACCATCCATTACGTGACCCACTTGTAACCTACTGTACAGCAGAGTGACATCCACATACCCACGTTTTTTCAAATATTATTTTAATAATTTTGGTATTATTAACCAACAATCGTGAATCGTGAATTATGATTTGTGATACTGATAAATTATATTTTGGATGGAAATACCAAATACGTATCATTGTGGACCAACTACAGGTTATTAATTTTCACTACACAATGAGAATTTTTGTGTATAGTTCTAAATTTCCAGACCCCAACTGATACAAATCATATTTATCGGCATTCAGAACTGATGACACAAACACATTTTTATTATTATTTTATCAATTCAGCTCATTATTCAGCTCTGTTACAGACAGCTTAATAAAGAACGTTGTAATATATTATATTTTCGGCAAATAATGACGTAAAACGAAGTATGAACCTCCACACTCAAAACAATTCTGGTTGCACTACTCATACGGTGTATACTCACTACTTTAGTTGTTTACGTGGGCATATAGCTATATAGCCCAGCATACATATTATAATTTTCAGTGTCGTATTAAAAATATTCTATAATTATTGGCAATTTTCAATTCTCAGATGACACTTAGTAGATGATTATCAAAAAGTTCTTGTATTTTTAAAGTTTGCACAAAGTACTATGGTACTAATACTATGGTCGGGACAAAAAGGAAAATTTAAAAGGCACATTTAGTCTCAAGATATCGTGGTATAAAATAATTGTCGTTGTGTATATTAAACAGACGATTACAGAGCGGAAATGCGGAGTCGATTTAAAATTTAAAACACAAAATTGCTCAACAAAAAAAAGGAAAACAAACAATCGTTATATCGTAAAGTTGTCTTGTTAATTTCTACTACCTACAATAGCTGTTAATGAATAGTGGAGATATTTTTAAATTTTTTTTAGAGTAGTGGATTTCGATGTTTCCGCGTCAGTTGTAAAAAAATAGATATTTGAATTATACCTATTTTTTACATAAGATTGTATAATAAGGGTAAAAATAATAGATCAAATACAATTGTTTTCTTAATTTAAGAGTCGAAATCTTTGGAATTTTGTACAAAAATATTTTCAGTATGATATTTCATAGATTTAAATTGTACATCAATTCCAGTAGTTTTATATTTTTAATACATTTAATATAATATATTATTAACCTAATAATCAGACCTAATAGTGTTTTTCACAGCGTAATGAACATTTTGTCTGCTACTGTCAAATGACAAACGCTTCTATTTATAACTTTTTTTAAACACATACAATTTCCATATTTCACTAGGATTCCATCTTATATCGTTTATAAGTAAATACATTTTTTCTATTAAATTCGTCTTTAAAATTTAGACATTTAAACGATATTGTTAACTCCCATTTAATATGGATACGCAAATAAACTTCTACACTCGAACAAATGTAGTGTGCTCACGTGCGTTGGTAAATTTTACATGAACCAATGACTGCGGAAATGTATGTACCGAGCACACACGAACTGCGTTATTCACGACGTGAATAGTAAGAGTACAATTTGTTAAGAGTGGCCTTTGTGTGTTCCAAGTGCACTCTACCTTAAATACATAGTGACTGTGGAGCTTTTGTTTATTGATAACTATAAGCTGCTAAATTAGTTTTCAACACGCGTGAAACCGGATTTTTATATTATCAATAAAATGGCAACGCATCTCGGATTCTGTGTAGTCAAAATGTAACGTTTTATGCACTTTTCCTGGGAAATAAAAAAAAAATCAAATATGAAAATAAATATATTTTATATCGAACATAAAATTATACCACATTACACGTTATCTATATCGTCGTAACTTAAACTGATACATATTTTAGATTAAACCTACTCGTATATTAAACAGAAGACAGAAACAGAATAAATACATAAAATAATTAATATATTTTAGGATTATCTGCCAAATGAAAAAGTAATATCGTTCATATCATATAAGTACATCTTGAAATAGTCATACAGAATTTATAACTTAAAAATCTTTGCTTTAAGAGGGGGGAAAGATAAAAACATAAATCGGAAAAATCAATGTATTGACTTGAATTTTGAATCATGTGCAGGTTTTTTTTAAATAAAAAGCTACATAATATCTTGTACAGGTATATGAGGTATAATATTATATAATCGTTATTTATGGGATTTACCAATATTTTAATCTTCCAAAACGAAAAACAGTTCATTGCAGATCGTAGTAAGTAGGTACTTATATTATTACATGAAAATAAAATATAATTAGGTCAATGTGTTGGAAACCATTTGTCTCGTTGTATGACAAGACGTACCCGTAACAAAAAGCGTGTACTCGAATGATTACAACCTGCACTCTGCTGGATATATAGTGTTACTGTGTTAGAACATATAGCGGTATTTGGTATGAGTTTTTATGCTCACATACAAATTATAGATCGTATTATAAGACAACAGAAATGTTATGGAGTGTATGAGTATAATATCTCTACGTTAAAATATTGTATAGACGGATACAAGACTTACTTCATCGAAATTCTTGTATTGTATATACAATAATAATATTACACTATGGAAATTAAAATATGGTTTTATTAAAGTAGGTCAAAATCGTAAAATGTTGATGTAAAAACGTTAGTCTTAAAAGAAGAGTGACATAAAATCATATTTTAAAGAAAAGAAAAAAAATAATCTTTTACTATACTAAGTTTTCGGTGGCTACCCTATTCCATTATATCAGAAATACAGAGTAAAATAATATTATGGATATATTTTGGGGTGATTTTTTCAGAGTTTCGTCGTTTTTTAAAAAAAAAAATACTAGTTTTAATAGTTTGTTCCATTAGGCGATGGGGACATTAAATTCAAAGACATTTTCTTTGAAATAACTGTCAATTTCTCAACGCATATACGCATTGGTTAACTTTACAGTCTACATAATGTGTTTTTATAAATCAGTATTTGTTTCTCGATATAAGACAATAATCACTTTGTAAAATAGAAAAATACTAAAATTTTTTTATTTTGAAAATTTGTTGCTGAATTAAGTAAAGCCAAATAATCTTACAAACTATGTAAAATACACATGGAACAAAAAAAGTTACAACAGGCTGATAACGTATGACTTAGGTACGTATATTACAAATAAATTATAAATTATTTTGCTGATTTTTTTTCTTCCATTTATATGAATATTACAGTCAAGTCTCGATAACTCAAAAATGATAATAAAATTCGATTTATTTTCTAGCCCCTTAATGCGTTTTTAAATTGTGTTTGAGGTGTACAAGGTGTAAATATCTGATATGAAATACCTGAAAAATAAAAAAAAAATATATAATATGCTAGGTAGTAAATCGTATCGAATCAATAACAAAACTGCAATAAATACTACTTTATATACATAACTTATCAAGGCTGTATAATAAGGAGTCAAAATATGTATACTTAAGGTATACATATAAGGTATACATACTTATGTATACATAAGGCGATATTTTTACAACAAAATCGCATGGATATGATAAAAATAATAAATATCTATAAAGAAAATACTATGCGAATTCGAGTAATAATAAAAACGTTTTTAAGAATAAAATTGAAACAGATTTTTGTAAAAACAATCTTTCCATAGTATTATACGTTCTACACTAAAATATTACAAAATAAGAAATGACGAAATTGGCAGTAGATTTTATTGGTCACGCCAACATATTTTTAAAGCTATTTGTTCTGGAAAAAGTACTTATGCGCCATGAATATATGTATATACTATATAGATTGTTAAATTGTTTGCATAGTATGGTAATTTTATTAAGTAGATACAATACACATTTGAATACATTTTTTAAAGATCCTTATTTTAAAAAGTTAAGATTTGATTTATAGTACAAAATAATATATTGAATGTCTTGGCATTGTTAATTTTTAAGTGTCATTAGTATCAAAATATATTATACAAGATGAGTCAACTTCAGTAAAAATATAAAACGTATATAATATATAATCATTTTCACTCAAATAAGTACAAAATTGATAATATAACATGGAGATTGTTTTGAGTTAATAATTATGAGTTAATACAAGATATAAATTTATTTAACCGGGTTATAAATTACAAATCTGAATTTTACCCAACATAAAAAGGCAAATAAATAAATGATGTATCTGTATTTTATATCTTATGAGTTATGACCTATTTATATCTTTCATAATCTGCATCTTAATATTAACCATAATTAGATAAATAAAGATTCATACAGATAAGACTTATTCGATTATAAAACATTTTAACATGTTCAATGTTCATCGATTTATGCATTAAGAGATATATTATTTAAAAGCTCAAAGTGTGCCATTATAATATTTTGAACAGTTTCCATCATAATTAGATTCAAATATTCACAGTTCACTCACAAAAGAGGAGAAGCAATGCCAAAACCAGTCCCTCCCCTAGTTCTCGATATCATGGGGAAAAAAAGTTAACTTACAAATACAAATTATTTATAACTCGTAAGTTATATGTGTGAATTATTTTCTTTTATCAAAAAAATTATTCTATACAACTAACTGAAATATTTTTTATTTATTTTGAAATTAAATTAATAATTCAAATATCAATAATGAAACGTATATAGTGATGTAACTTTTTTTCATCAGATATAAAAAATGTATACACCACATTGCAATTTAAAAAATATAAAATACCTATTTTCGTCAATAAAGAGCTAAAAATATTTATGAATACAGAACAAAAAAAAAACTTTAACGATTAGAAAGGGGAATACCCTATTTATTTTACATTTTTAAACAACAATCCTTATACTTAAAAAACTGTATCCTCAGTTGTACATAAACAAGACTTTTTTTAAATATTTTTTCCACAACTGTTAATGGCTCTTCCTGACAAAAACAGTAAATTTGGCTGCAAAAGAAACAAGAACGGAACATCTGAATATCTATGTATAGGTATTTGTAAATGAGCACGTACACATTAGTATATTTTTCTTGCCACTGTAGCTTCTCCCTCATTTAAATACGAGTTCAGAGTGGCTACTCTACCTTCGTTATTACCATTCCCAGTTTGCATTTAAAACTGTTTAAGATGTAAAAAAAATCTCCGTTTACAATATTTTAAAATATATAACTTTGATTTGATAAAATAATTAGCAACAAAAAAAAATAGTGACAACAATTTATTTAACTGTAACATTATAAATGTGCAACTGTATAAATTATGCATACTCAGTGGTAATAATGCATAAACTTTTATGATGAAGTACCTGATCAATATTGATTATTGAGGCGTCTTCACTGTTTTGTTTTCTTGTAATTTAAGATTCCAAGTGGAGCAGTGAATGTATTGGTTTTACAATGATGTGTGTCTTTTAAATTTTATACATTTTTTAGATTCTGAGCGGAGCGATGGATGTATTGATTTTACAATGATGTGTGGTTTTTTTGTGACTATCATCACGGTTTGGGGCAGTAACACTGTTTAAATTTTCTTCAACAGTATCTTGTTAGATGGAAAAGTGAAATTATCAATAGTTTTTAAAAACGCGGGGAAAAACAAAACAAAACTTTTGAAAGAATGGTAAATTTTAAGCAAAATTGGTTTTCGACAAAATCTATTTTGGTTTTTGATATAACTTTAAAACAAATAACCACAGATACTTGCAATTTACACCATAATGACCTAAAACAAAGTATGAACATCCACCCTTGAAAAAAATCTCGTTGTACTACTTATACAGTGTATCACTTCTTTAGTTATTTACGTGGGAATATAACTATATGGCCCAGCATATCTATCATAATTTTCAGTTACGTATTAAAAATATTCTATAATTATTTGCAATTTTCAATTCTCAGATGATACTTAGTAGATGATTATCAAAAAATGTATTGAGAATCGATGAGTAATGATCAAACCAAAGTTGAAAATCCGTAACCTCGATAATTACTAACTACTAATAGGTATTTCTATACCCATTTAAAAAATATAGCTATCATAACATGCATTTAATCTAAAAATCTTACGAACAATAATGAGAGGAAATTTTAGTGTATATTTTTTAGCATCAGATTATAATTCAAATTAGCCTTGGATAACATAACATTTTTATGGTTTATTTTAACGAAAATTACTTTAAAAAATATCAAAAAATGAGCTTCTTAAAGTACAAACTATGCTTGTATTTAATTTACATAATAATAAGGGCTTACAGAAAAAAATTTTTTTAGAAGGTTCTTACTTTTTACATTGTCTCCTACTCGCGTGAAAAAGGCGTCCACTCACGATCTTTTTTAGCATTACATCAACGTGTATACTATAGTAAAAAGCGCAAAGTAGCTAAAAACTAATACCTACCACCGAACAATAATATAAAAATATAAAACCTTAAACTGGCCCAAGTTAGCCACTGAAATATATTCCGGTGGGCAACCGCCAGACACCTGCAGATGCATAATAATGTAGTTTAGTATTAAATCACCCGTTGATTCGAAAAAATAATATCAACACCGTATACAAAATACCTATTATTTAAAACTCCATAGCCTGACAAAATATAAAAGTATATAGACTTTCCAGACACGACAATCAGATGCACATCTTACTAATCCCCATCACTTAAGATCTCAAATTTAAGAACAAAGATAACTTTCTAACACCACTTAGCATATATATATATATATGATATATTATATGATATAAGCCAGACGAACCACCAAACACTCTCCATGTCAGTGGTTTCTTGACATACCCCATTCCAAAAAATATATTTTTTTATGGAGTTATATTATATTCATAATATCCCGGTTAGTTTTTATTTAAAATGAAAAAGTATCACTTTGTCTGTTGCTTCGATTTGTGGTTAAAGGATATCTGTTACACTTATTTTGAAGACATTCACTTAATAATATGTACATTTTATTGTAATTTATTAATTGTGTTTCATATGTTGAATAAGAGGGAATTCATTTTAGGCAGTTAAACTTGCAAGATTTCTAAATCATAATTTATACAAAATAATAAAAAATAAAAACCCTTTTTTTATTTAACTTCAAATTGGAAAAATTGGTAGTAAATGGTTAATAAAATACAACTCATAATCAGTAGGTATATAATATTTATTTTAATTCATATTTTACGAATAAATAAAATGAAACTCGTTTAACTGTTTTATTATTTATAACGGGTAGGTAATATTTATTAAATAATTAAAAAGTAATCAGCTAACACATAGGTGGGTATATAAAAACAATAAAATCATAAATTTGGGGACAAAGTGGTCGAGCGGATTAAGCCGTCGCTTGCGACGCGCACCGACGCCGGTTCAAAACCTCGGCCGTGGGTGGCAAGTCACGGTGTCCGGAGAAAAGTGCCACCATCCCCCACCAGGGCATGACAGATACGTGAGGGTGCCCACTAAAAAATCTGCCAAACTAATAAACACACGTGTTTAACTTACAGTACCCTCTCCCACAGTCAAAAACCACCCAATGGCCTAATAATAATAGTAGTTACTATAAAATAATAGTTTTACCTATATTTGACGGCTAAAATGGGAGTAATTAGTCCACAGCAAAATATAGTGTTGTAAATTGAAATATTAACGATAATAATTTAGAGTTTTAAATTTAGATTTACCTACTGGATTAGTTGTTTTTTCTACGATGGATATTATATATTATATCAATAGTCGTCTATCATTAACATCCCTAAATTTACAACATTCATGAATTATTATTTACTTTTTAACATTATGGGTTTTCACTTTTCATTATTGAAGAAATTAATTAGTCAGCGTCCGATCAGCTATTGTTCATAAATCATAACCAACTCACCTTTGCTCATATATCGGCGTAATTTAACGATATGATATTTTTATTTGGAAAGTAATAATAAATTATTTAAAACTACATTCAAAAAATATATTCTGCGTGGTTCACAATTTATTAAGGTCAACATTTTAAATACCTACACTTAAAAATACCACCTGTATCTAATGACTAACACAAAACTTTTGGAACATTTGTTCATTTACACCGTTTCATTTCCAGAAAATATATTTTATGATAAAAAAATATAAAAAACTCATTAATGTGTATAGAAGCTTAATTGCTACACTCAAATTATTATACTGAACCATATCGTTGTCTGTTGGCTATAGATAGAAAATTTGAAATAATTTAAAGTTTAAACATTATAATATAGTGCAATGTAAAAATCGTTAGCCATGATTTTTCAAGATACCTATATTAAACACGCCTATTTACAGATTTAAACGGCTTCTGCAACGCTGTGCCGAATGTCTAATTTGAAAGAAATTTACTATAGTATAGGTACATTATACTTACATATTATTGGGGAGGATGAACAAGATAAATCATTCATTTACCCTTTACATGCATTTTCATACGTGGCTAGGGTGTCTTCGCAATAATTATTTGTATATACATAATATAATTCCGACTAAGTACAATAATCTTAGCGACTTACTACGGGAAGCACGCTTAACCGGTTTTACATTAATTGAATAGTAGGATAGCTGAGCAGTAGTTCTGAAGTTCAGTAGTTCTAGTTCTGAAGTGAAGTTTGATAGTTTCAGATGGTATAACCGTTGGTATCTCTTACACGGTGTGCGTGGGTTGCATAATATACTTATCAAATTTGAATGTACTTATGCGGCTGTCGGGCTGTGTTGAAATGAATTCAGTATTTAATTATAGTATTGTGTATGTAAGCATATACCAATGTACCATTGTATCATAGCGTAAATAGTAGTACATTAAACTGTAATACTAATTTATTCATTATATAATATAATATTATATTTGTTGATTTCTTTAGTGTGTCCACTCATAACGAATTTTCGTAGAATATTATGATCAATAATAATAATATATTTATGATTGGTACGAAACAAAAACTAGAAAAACACGATTATTATGCACATTAGTGCATAATAATAAACTAGATTAATAGGGACTTCATTAATCACTATAGTAATGCATAAACGGAATACATTAATTTTAATGTGTAAAAATATCAAGAATATTTAGAATTTAAACCAAAGAAATAATTATATTTTTTTTTGGAAACACACCGAATATAACTATCGTCAAATATTACTTGCATAGGTTACATTTAACATGTAAATATGTTGTAATATCATTATTTGGTGGTAAAGTTATCAATAGATAAGTTTAGGATGACGAGCAAGGTCGGTGCTTTTAAAGTTCAGGGAAAACTATGAACGCGATCACCTGTTTTGTAATATTTATACTTTTAACTTAAAACAATGATTTTGATGCAAGAAGGCCGTATATACCATTATGCGACTTTTATCGATGTCTCTTTCAAGAAATATTAATTTTTAATATGTTTACTATTTTAAATCTACTCGATAGATTTTTATACTACATAGTTATACGATTACCATATCACTATTATCACATGTGTTGTAAGATTTTTATGGGTCAGAAAAATTATCGGGGGGAGGAAAAGGGCATTAAAAAAATGTGTACCCAGGGCAGAAAAATCCTAAATACGCCACTATACGTTCACCTGTTGGAATTGTGTTTTTTCAAAGTAATCAACTAAAATAAACTACTTAACAATTTACACTTTATTTGCACAAACAATAGTATTTAAATAATATTCAACTGAAACTTAAGAGGTAGGACTCTGATGAAACAATATGTCTGACGGTTAATACCTGATTGTACGGTTTTATTTGTTTATTATTTGTATACCTTTGATACATTTGGGCGAACTTATTTCTTTTTCTGTTCACATAAAGCTAAATCTAAAAGAACATATATTACCTATATTATTATAATATTATATTTTACATAACAAAATATGGCTGTAGGTAGTGACAATGGCATAAATATTTTAAAAATATTTTAGATATATCATTATACCCAAATCAAATTTTTGACTATGTCTGGGATCTTAAAAATAATTTTTAATATGCTAATTCTTGTTTTTAAATCAACTTTACCTGCAGATGTTTCGGAGCATAGTCCTATACAAATATACAAGTATAATCTGAATTGAATGTATAAGTACAATTTCTATGGTAACTGCTACTAAATATTCTTAGGCACTTAATTAATATAACATTTAGAGTAGAAATTAATTATATCTGAATTCTAATTAAATATTAATACACAATTAAATTTACTCACAAGTAATTTAATTACTAGTTATAGTATTTTATACTTCAGGTTATATTAAGTACTAAATCAAAAGTGAACCATTTTGTGGTTATTTTAAATTTAGTAGGTACCTACTACCTATGAAAATATGTTTTTCAAAACTTCCATAAAAAAGAATAAAAGTAAAATAATTTGATATTTCAAATTAATTAAATTATAATAATATAATATTTTGTTCTTTTAGATTTAGCCTTATGTGGACAGAAAAGAAATTTGTTCGCCCAAATGTACCAAAGGTATACAAACCATACAATCAGGCATTGACCGTCAGACATATTGTTTCATCAGAGTCTTAGCTCTTAAGTTTCAGTTGAATATTATTTAAATAATATTGTTTGTGCAAATAAAGTGTAAATTGTTAAGTAGTTTATTTGGGAGTTTACCAATTGCGCTTAAAATTACCTTTTCATTTACCAATTGCGCTCTAAACATTTTAGGGTCGGTATACCAATTGCGCTCTAAAAATTGTAGGGTTGATAGACCAATTGCGCTTTATACATTTTAGGGTCAATAGACAAATTGCGCTCAAAACATTTTAAAATACCTAAGGAAAAGTTATAAGTTAGTTATACATTTTTTATGCGAGTATTAATACATAATATAATATAAATAAATAAACATTTTTTTTCTTCACATATAACAAGTTACTTTTTAATCGTCATTTCTATAAAATGTATGATAATGATAACTTTCAAGTCTATCACTCAAATGTATATTTCCGTGATAATAAATGTCCGTAAAAATAATAACGTTTCATAAAATGCCCGATACCGTTATAAAATGTATTATAACCAGTCAATCTAACCAGTAATCAATTGATCAATAAATACATTTTTAATTTTCAAACATTTTAGTGGGTTTATGTTGATGTTGACCCTAAAATACAAATTTTGTTTTGGCGCAATTGGTCCATGCCCGTTTATTTTAGTTGATTACTTTGAAAAAACACAATTCTTACAGGTAAACGTATAGTGGGGTATTTAGGATTTTGCTGCCCTGGGTGTGCATTTGTTTTAATGCCCTCTTCCTCCCCCCGATAGTTTTTTTTAGTAGCAATTTTTCTCACCTATAAAAATCTTACAACACATGTGATATAGTAATAGTATAACCATGTTGTATAAAAATCTATCGAGTGCCCGTGATAACAAAATAATCAAAGCAAATTGTAAAATTGTAAAATTTATTTTTATCTACTCGTATTTTTAAAATATTAAACATATTAAAAATTAATATTTCTTGAAAGAAACATCGATAAAAGTCGCATAATGATACCACTATATACGGCCTTCTTGTATCAAATTCATGGTTAAAAGTTCAAAGTTATTTAAAAAATACTACCTACTACCTATTAATAGCTAGGCACCGCGAGTGTGACATGATCTCGGTTTGATCGAGGCGTACCGAAGGCGGTTAGAAAAGAGCGCTTTTTTATTCAAAACAGCTCCCGGTTATTTACCCTGTAGGTTTGTAGATTAAAATATTTAATTTCATATCGAAGAATGAGGATTGAGATACATCGGTACCTAACTACCTAATTAAACACCAAAATTCAGATTATTTCATAACATCATATAATATTCATATTGTTATAATATTATGCTGAACGTCGATATCTCGAATTGTTCGTAATACCGAACTCAATTGAAATCCCCTTCAAATAATTACCATCGCAATGTAACTCTTGTCACTCGATAACTCGAACTGTAGTGTCCCTTTAGTTTCTACATAACGAGAGTTTACTGTATTAGATTCTGAACTGAGCAATAATTATTGTGATTGTTTAATGTTACTTATTAAAAAAAAATCAAATATCGCAAGTGCAAAGTTCAATAATATTGATCAGTTTACGCATAACGTAAGATGCCTACTTACGTAATAATAAAATTAATAATATTACATTCTTAATTTTGTCATTAAATGTATTATAAAATAGGAATATAATTAGTTATTTATTTATTTATTGAAATATTATACGGGTTTGGACACATTTTCATGAATTAACTACTTAGCATTCAAAAATATTATACTGAACAATAAAATTAATTAATATTAGGTATATAGATATATCAATTTATATGCGTAGATAGGTTAGCCGAAACATGATTTTTAAATGGGTTAAAGGAAATATAACAAAACGGATCAATGTTTTTTTAATTATTTAATAAGTTCATGATGGCGGTGTATTAGTAGGCAGTAGCATATTTTGTATATAGTTTAAGATTTTAAAGAAAATAGGTTAGTTGATAAGGTGTGAGTTGAGGACACTTTAAATGATAGACGTGTTATAAGAAGTTAGGACAGTCGATATATAGCCATTTAATAATTTTATTTAAAATAAAATATAAATCAATTCCGATTCTGCGCCGTCCAAGGTATTCAAGATTTAATTAGTAAATAAGCAGAGGATGATAAAATGTATGGCGAGTTCTGGTATATTATCATTATTTTATCTGTATTAAAAACCAGATAAAACATAGTTAATAAACCGTTTGACTTACATTGGTACCTACATTATAATAATATAAACATACTCTATCCTTCTTTAACACGTCATGCTTTTTTTTCCCGCTGAGGCTTATCCGCCACTACAGGCTTAATGATTACGGGCAGGGGAAACCACGCCTATTGTGGGCCAAACGCCGTTTAGTTCTGTCGGAAGTCGATTTTCTGGCAAGATCATCTTTGATCAAGTTTTCTCTGGGCAACTATAATAAACAGGATGTTATAATAATATATTTTCAAGTGCAATCAAACGTTAAGGATAAGGACGTTCGTGAAACTTTTTCCTGAAGTTAGGATAGATATGGCATGTCACAATATACACGTGTACTGCTGTAACATATTTAAATAAATATTACATATTATAAAAAAATAAAGTTAATAGTTTAATAAATATTATGTACCTCATATATTGTTTAAGAATTCCGTGGAACCGTGTTTTATATTTTTTTATTAATCTTTATAAAATTCTAAGATCAACACTGTTTAATGGGGGGGGGGGGGCTAGAGCCCCTTTAACCACCTCCCTGGCTACGCCACTGTGTAAAACAAATGCTTAACCCATGAGTTAGATTTTAAACTGTACTTACTTATGTTTTGATACTTTACGTTTGTAGCCATCGTGTAAACTGAAATGACTTTATCTGAATTAGTGAAACAAATTGAATCGGTAAGTAATAGTTTTCTAATCCAGTAAAATATACTAGTAGCAGGTGTAATAAACAGCCATACAAGAACAAAATATTTGCAATTAATAAACTAAATGTTGATTAAGTTTCACTGTCGAACATTCGAAAATAAACAAATAATATACCTAGCCAGGACACTAAAAAAAGGCAATCAAATACATCAATAAATTATTGTTTTTTTTTTTTAAGTTTTCTTGTGTACCTACATAGTACATTAATATTTATTATTATCTATATAATGTAGTTGGGTATTTAATTCTTTTTAAGATGGTTTAAATAAAATAAAATAAATATTCATTTTTACACTAATTATTAATGATCGAAATAACTATAATATGTAGGTAGGTAGGTAGGTATGTTTCAAAAGTTTAGGTATGCTCACCTAAATAGTTGGTCAAACAATATTATACTTGTACCAGTGGTGTAGGTAATTATGATTTTGTTCTGATGGGAATATATAATTTTTTTAATAAATGTCAGGTGAAGGATATAATATTATACACCACTAATACACAGTAAAAAAATTTATATTTAACATTATTTAACAATGTATTTATTAATCTATAATAGTATAATACGTACCTATAATATTATAGGTATTATAATATAAAAGCCATAGCCCATAATATACCACTGAATCATCGCTATTTCACAAAAATGACAAAACATCCCTATTTGACTTGAAATTTGAAATTAAAACCGTTCTAAATGTTCAATTTATTTAGCTATAAAAATTGGACAATTTCTAAATTTTAATTTCAAAATATTTTTGCAATTTTTCGAGATTTCCATGAATTTTTTCAACATTTGAACTTTAAATGATTATAAAAAAAACCCAAGCTTCTTTATCGTTGATGTATTTTAACTGCTATTATAACAACTTATTAGGCCCTTGTATTAAATTTCAAACTTTTTACACAATGAAAAATTTTTATCGATATTTATACGAAAAAAAAATAAAAAAATATTTCAAATTTCAAATTTCAAATGCTACTACCAACTTGAAGCTGGAGCTCCCCAAGGTAAGCGACCTGTCTCCCCATCGATCCAATGTTTATGTGGCTGATATTCTTAAAAACGCAAAAACTATTATAATATGGCCACTAATGGAAAATCGTATAAATTAGTAAAATCTGTATACAGACGCAAAACACATAATTGAAACAACGGAAAAACTTTGAGGGGGATCTATGATATAGCATGTCTTGAACTTAGTAGTTAAGTATACAATACTGCCTCGGGCCGCCGGGTACATTACTACATTGTATAAAGCCACTCCACTAGCTAGGTGGGGGACAGCTCGCACAGTGCTTAGTAGTTAGTGGAATGACCGGCCTCACCCCGCATCCGTCACCACAATATTAGAATACTGGAATTAATTCTGGAAATCAGGTTTCTTGATAAAGTAACTAATAATTATAAATATTGCAACGACGGCACTGTCGCCCGTCTCCTGTAAAGTGCATACTGCATACTGCTCAGAAATTTGCTAATCGATTACGATTATAGAGAATAGAGTGCTCACATAAATCAAGGCGAAAAATGATTTAATTATTGTACAAGTGTACAAATGTACCTATGCAAAATTGTATTAATATTTATTTGTTTCGTTGGTATAAAAATACCTAAATACAATTTTTATAGTTTTGTTTTAGTTCATGGAACATTACTCCTCCCCCCTCCGTGGGAGCACGCCAATGTACGGGGCGCTAGTGTTGTAATGCCTAGGGGCGGAAAAATGGTAAGTCCGCCTCTGATTATACCAATGGCACACCCAGGGGGGGCTTTGGGTCTGAAGCCTATCATATCGTCACAAATATAGTATTAAAATGATGAATGCTTATGTTTTTTTTCCAAATTGTATTATTATGTTAGATACACATTGATAGTTCAACTGGTACTTAGTAAGGTTTGTGTAAATCACCAATCGCTTATTTCTTTGAAAATTATTTTTAGATTTATATGTAGATACTAGCGATTACGTCTGATAAACTTTGATTGGTACCTAACTAAAATAATAATAATAATTATAGATTTCGTCTGTCGACTGTCTGTGCCATGTGGCATGAGAATCTCTTTTGGACAATTCAGTACGTTTGATTGTGTTGATACGTATGTGTAAAAAAACTGAGTCAAAATGAGTCCAAAATTAAGCAAACCAGCTAGTACCAGTAGTACCTACTCTACGGCTGTACAAGATATGGCAGGAAATAAAAAAAAATGATAATTTAAAAATTCGTGGTAATTGTTTACTTGTGAAGTTGTGTGTGTTATGTGTAAGGAAAGTAAGAAAATATTTAAGCCCCCCCCCCCCCAAAAAAAAAAAAAAAAACGAAAATCCTGGGTACGCGTTTGTATTATACAGAAATAACAACTTTTATAATATTGACTAGGTACATCGTACCTAGTTATAACCTAACCTAACTTACCGTTTTGACACATTAGTTGACATTACCTATACGTTTCGACATATAATACACTATACAAAAGCATAGATATAGCATATACGGTAGACGCATGGTCAACTGGATCATAGAAAATGTTTTAAAATCTTTAACAAATGAACAATAAAAGCAGTTTTAAAAAAATCAAAAAAAAATTAATAAAATAGATTTAGTGGCCCGAACTATAACAAGAAGTTCATCATTGCGGACCGTTGTGGCTGTTTATTGATCAAGTTTAAAAAGAAATAACCCCAAAAATGCAAAGAGCTCGTATAGGTCGTATAGTACTAGCATCTTTATAAATTGATCTCAGGGCCCAGAGGTTAACAAATTCGTAGTTTTATCACTCGACACCAATAACCTACCCACCCACACATACACACATTCACACATATATACAAACATTTAGTTTTTTTATATTTGTGTGCAACACCTGTGATGCGTACCTTCAAAATGGTATTATCCTTATTGTACCGAATACCATTAATTCAAAGCAACCAGCTAAATAATACACGGTTACACGTTTGAACACGTTATACGTATTATATTATTGAAAACGATGTCGATTATAAATTCATTAATAAAACCCACACACGTTTTCCACCAGAATACACTCATATGCGTAGTACCTACACACGACCAACTGTTAATCATGAAGGTACACACGTGCAAAATTATTGAACTATGGAACAAACCTAGCATATCAAAACAACAATAACGGTGTACACATTTTTCACTTTTTTTCATTCGTTCTATATAGAGTTACTTGCCAACATGCTCCTCACCCCTTTTTATCCTTTAATAATGAATTCATTCGAACTATGATCTTTAGAATTTTTAAGTATAGGTTATACTGAATATAGTACTTTTGAATGCTTGGATTTTTGTACTATTTGAGAAGTGTCTTGTGGCGGCACAAAATTCTAATTTTTTTAAATAAGAACCATATGACTCCTAAAATTTGAAATTTGGACGAGATTTAAACCAGTTATCATGATATGATATCATTAAAAAAATTATAATTCCTGTGTTAACCTTAGTTTAATAACTCAAAAACTACTTTTTAGATTTTAATATAAGATTTTAAGGTTATACGCAAAAAAATGTTCAAATAAAACACATTCTCGATAATTTATATTAAAAAAGACGGTTCTTATTTTAAAAAAGATTGTATTGTCACAGCCATTCACAAGACTCTTCAATAATTGCATGAATATCTAGGAAAAATCTTAAGTATTTGAAACATAGTCACTAATTAATTATACTTAAAAGTTTCAAAAATTTCAAAAATAGGAATATTTGAATTTCCATTGGAGGAAAAAATATTTGAATTCATCTGTATACATATGTTTTTAATATTTAATATCCAATATACATTCCAATTTAATATGTTTTATAAATTTTACACGTATTCCGATCTATCCAAAAAAAGACATCAGAGAGATAATTTGGAAATTAGGTAACATTTAGGTCTAACTTAGATCACTACTACGGGTGTTATTGAAATGTTAAATTATTAATTTAATTCAACGATAAATCATGATTGTACACGCTGAAAACCAGTTCTTAGTGGAGGCAATTTATTAGCCTAATTCCTAAGGGTATTTTGTAAACGGTATACCTCGTCTGGAAGATCTACTTGCGGGCTACGTAGTGACGTATTTAGGGGGGGGCGCTGTACGCCTGTACCTATGTCACCACTTGAAACAATTTTTCTTTTATTTTACTTTTTATTCAATTTCAGTGTATTTTATGTTCAGTGTTCACTTTTATATTCGTAGACGACATTAAAATTCTACTCCTTATCGCTCGTTAGAATCTTCCTCCCACCATAATGTATACTATCACTCAGGTTAGTTTTATTATTTTCAATTCAGAATAGGCTAAATGGTTCGACAATACTAAGCATCCATTACAGTATCTATGTGCATATAAAAGAAGCAATATTTGATTAAATGGCCCGTAAACCCCGAAAAATGGATATTATTTTGTAATGCAACAAATTAAAAACTGTAGGACAAGTACCTACCAAACGCCATGTGGAAGACCATTACATGTTTAAGTCAAAAGTACCTAGCCTATATGAGTTCACCTTACATAAATGTAATATCACGAATAAAGGAACTGGGAGAGACTGCTGACTGTTCATCTGATGCACCGAATTTTTTTATGATATCAGGACCCAAAATGAAATCGTAAATACGCCACTGGGTCAACGCATAACACATGAGTATTGTACATTGACAATATAAATATGATAAATGATAAACGTAGCGGAAAATAAAAGCTGCGGATATGTAATATATGTACATTGTACTTATAAAATATTATAAACTAATTTGAACATTTTATAATCGTGGTCAACCTGACTGACCAAAATAAATTGTCTAAATACGCTTGAAAAAACGTCCGACTACAAATAATTATAACACTCCTCCAAACGGTTCATCATAATGATACGAGTAATAGCTTGAATTTTATATTAAAAAAAAATTACTCCTGATCTATATAGCTTTGTCGATAATATTTGTGTCATCAGCTGACGAATTAATATTGTAGTTTTTTTAAATAAATTCAAAAGATTTGTATAGTTCTGTCGAGCAAATTAAGAAACCGCTGTGGCATTTCTACGAGAGCACGACTTACCCCAATAATCTCAACTAGTTGGCCCGTATAACAAATGTGATAGTGATATGCATGAATAAATTGAGCAATTTCAAATGAAAATAAGTAACTTAAAATTATTCTGAATATTTTAAAAATGCCATTGTTTAAAAGTGGAATGTTTCAAGTTCCTACGATTAGTATTTTTTAAATTGAAACAAAATAACAGAAATCGTTTGAGATTATTTGAATATACTTTAATGTCATCAAAATTTGAACATTTATCATTCATAAAAAATATATGACTTGGTTTTACGCTAAGTTTTTTATTTTTTCAGTAAAAAGTTAGATATTTATGTCACTTACGCTTGTTACATTCTTATTTAAAAATTTAATTTAAATTTCACATCAACTATTCTGAAATAATTAAAGTTGATAAGACAGCAGTTTTCACTATCGTTGGAATTCATCCATAAAATCGACTAAATAGCGTTATATTCGATTTTCTAATCCAATATTTTCTGGCAATCAATTCTTAAATGAGATATTTACAATTAAATCAGACATATTTTTCAAGAAATATTCAGGAAACAATTTTAATACCATAATATCATTACGGAAAAATGCGAAACATTCGAAACAATTTATTAGAATATTGTCTATTTTTTTTATTTTTCAATACCTATATTTAATGTTTACTACACTTCTCAATTATATATGTAAAATAATAACTATTTCGCTCAATATCTAAAATAAAAAAACATATCAATTCGTAAGCGAAACCGGTCGATCAACCCTCTTGGAAGATATGTCATACTACGCTTGGCATATTCGCATATATACAGTGGCGGATTTAAGGGAGGAACACAGGGGCCCGTGCCCCCCTGTTAATTTTCTATCGACAATTCTATTATGTAACTACGAGTATCATATAAATGAAAAATGCAGTTAATAAGAATAATACTACCAACTATTAATTATTATTTATTATAATCATTATTGTTTAAAAATGATAGTATGTATGTATTATTAATTAAAATTCAAATAATTAATACTATAATTATTTTATTTTTAATTATTTGTATGTGCCCCCTATCAAAATATCAAAGATCCGCCTCTGCATATATTTAATATATATTAGTTATGTGTATAATACATATTAATATATTACACTACTTGGCGTAATATTATGTGTTTTGCTTGAGGAAAGTCCGTATTTGAGTTAAGATTACATCTGAAAAGTGGAGTGTAAAACTATAAATATAATATCATTTACGCTCCACTTTCGATAATTTTGAGATGATAATATAATTATATTGGTTTCCAATATATTAAAACATTTTTTTTTACTATCCAATACTATTTATTTTTTCTGCAAGAGTATCTTTCATATTAAAAAATGTATACAAACATGTAAAAAGATTTTTGTAATGACACCAATAACATAATAGTTTTGTTTATTACTATTATTACTTTTTACAATTATTAGTTTAAGTACATTTAATAATATACCAATACTGATTATATAATATCATTGTTATGTTTAAAATCTTAATAAAATATTCAAACATTTAAATAAATGTATACATTTGGAAAACATTATAATCAGGAATTCAAATTGTTAGTTCTTGTTTTCGTTTATTTACAACTCAATACTTAAAGTTTTAGAAATATTATTGTTGTTATGAAAATCAACAGTTTGGTAATATATATAAAAGAAATTGAAAAATAGTTGTGTCTATTTTTAACGATAAATTGTAATCTTTCTTTAAAGCGTAATACAAATAAAGATATTATTCTTTAATATTTGTTTATTACAAATTGCTAGGATAAAATATTCTATTTCTCCACTAATCGAGATCGGATAAAATGTGATTAAGGTATTGACAGAGTCTAGTTTATGTACACAAATATTATCAAAACGTATACATCGTAATATTTTTAAGAATATACTCTGCAACAGTACTAGGTATACGTTTATGTAGAATTTGTAGTATTTAAATAAATAGAAAACAGTCGCATTTTTATTTAAATTTCTTATTATTTCAGTGACGGCCAGTGTCATTTTATTTTACTAAGTCCATAAACGAACGAAATCATCGTAATATATAATATTATAGGTATATCCGTACACTAAATTATTCCTTTATATAAGTCAAAATTCCCGTGTTAACAATTTTAAATTATTCAAAATAAAACGTGCAAACTTCATTTTGATATGATTTAATTAAATTCGTGCAAATTATAATAATAATAATATTTTTAACACAACATTGAATAAATTAACCTTATCACAAAAGCATACTTCAATAACATAGTTTCCATTTTCCATAACAGGAATTTTTATGCGAAATCTCCCGCCATACGTAGGTAAATAATATTACTTTCGTCAACAATATTTAGGCTTGGTATTTATAGGAGTAAAATAAAAAAAAATCACTTAAAACAATAATAATATGTTTGCTATGTTTATATAGGTACCAATATAAGTAAAAATGTATTAATGTGTATTTTATTTTATTTTATATTTTTTAATTAATATTTTTATTATTATTATTATTATTATTATTGCTAAGTCTCAAAAGTCATAAAATAACAAACTTGTTTTATTACTCGTAGGTTAGGTACTAAAAACAGGGAAAAAACAACGCCACGTTGCTTCTCGCTTCAATAACATTATTAAGAAAAAAACGATTCTCTGACGGTACGCCAGAAGATCAAATGGAGAAGAATCGCGTACATCTGAATCACAATTACCACTGGTATAACGGCGAGTTTCTTTTCAGTGGTTCTGGACTCATCAATTCTGAAGTTATCGAATGTTTCTGTAAGTCGTTGCACATCTAAAAATCAGAACAAATTATTACTTATGTTCATAAAACTGGCGGGCAACGATATGTAGGTGTATCATGTTTAAGTCACGAATAAAAAAAATATGAACGTTGGTTCATTAATAAAATAGCGAACAATGAGTTGCTTAGTTTATTAAGACCGATATGATTTTTCGTAGAAATTTGAGTTACTATCCTAAGGTTTTTAGAAGAGGTCCGGACTTTTGAATATCTACGTGTATAGATTTTTTCTACTTTGAATTATACTTAGTATCGTTAAGTTAAATAATTTCATCTCCAATATAGCATATCGCATTGGCATTTTATGTTTTAGTTATTGAATTTTAATAGGTGCCGACGTACCGTATATTGTTTTTGTATACACTCATCCGTGTACGAGGTTCCGTGATTAATGGGTTGTTTGTAGCTGTTATTTTGTCGGAATGGATTTGTCGCGCCTACAAAAAAAAATCGAATAATCACCATAATACTAATAATTACAGAATAGCATCAACAAGTGATTTATATTGACAATAGATAGAACCTTGTGGAATATTTAAGTTGCTGCCAGATGTGTGCGTGGCGCCATAACCATGGTTTTCGGTCGCCAGATCTTGTAGTTTGTTGCTCGACAAGCCTCTCGGTAAAGGATTGCTGGGTACGCCATGCGGGGCTAAATGAGCGGTTTCTTCAGCCACCTGTGGAATACAGATTACAGTGTAATCACTTCTTATATACTGTAATCATACTTTATAAGTCTACAAATGATGTAAACCTAATAGATTAAATTAAACAAATATGTCTTTATCAATTTACAAATGATCAGCTCCCGTATATATCATAAATAATGTGTAGGTACCTATAGTATTAAAAAGACTTTCGTTAATTCATTTTTGTTCATAATCTCCAATTAGTTTCTCAAAAACTTAATTTCATTAGGTACCCATTAGGAAGTATTTAGGGTGGGTAGGTAGCTACATCAATTAATCCAGTAATGGCCACGTGATAATGTAATATCCAAGACCAGTGTCCAAGAAGACAAGTGATAAATTATTCAAACATCAATTAGATTAATGAAAGCCGACGGTCATTATAAATAATTATCTATAGATTTTGATTAGTTAGAAAATCGTTGATGTCTCAGCGTACCACCACGAGCTTAAAGGTACTAACAATTACTGCGGCCATTGAGTAATTTTGAATTCCAACGTAAAATTAATTATGTTCAATTAATAATTTGTATGTTTCATTGTGTCAGTAATAATCTAACGACTTGAGGTTTCATACCAATCCTGCAGCCTTCGCTTCCATATTCCGTGCGTCATTGTACCGAAGATATTATATATACCTAATATTATCGATAAAAATAAATTTTGCTGGGTTGGTAATGAAATAGAGTCGTTTATGTAATCGACTAAATTGAAATACAAATAAAGATAAACAAAGGTCAACCACCATATTAATTTTAATAATTTACCCGATATAAAATATTGACAAAAATCCACCAACACAATAACCACACCCAGTTTTGGTTTTAAAAAAACAAACTGATAAGTTAAATGGGATTCCTTTTTATTACATAATAGGAAGTATATACGTATAATTCACCTGATGAGGATCTTCGGCTACAGGTAATTCCGACACAAACCCAGTGTCTTTCCTGTAGAAATTAATAAAAATAAATGCTCCTAAGACGAGCGCGCAAACAAATCCGTATCCCCTAAACGTGGTCGTCGTTCCTGCACAAAAATAAAATTGTATGTTAAAAGTCACGTGTCAGGCTACTATATTGGCACATTTACCGAAGTACGTGACAAACCATCCACCGATGACAGCACCACATCCTCTGCCCAATCCATGATGGATGCCTTGCAACACACCTTGAGCCGAGCTTCGCAACTGTTGTGGAGTATTGTGGGCTATATACGAGCAACAAGCGGCCCAGACTGCAGCATGGGTTATGCCTGAAAACGAAAAAAAACATACATAATACTATTATAACAATAGAGCATAATATAGTGATCAACTACCCCAAATATTCCGAAGCCCTCAAAATCCTAAACAACCTTCTTCACTGCACCAAGGCCTCAACGAAGAGAACACTGGAGAAATATGTATATTTTTCTATAAAAAAATCTAATCCAACAATTGAATATTTTCCCAAATATGTTACTATAATAGGTAGGTATTATGTATAAGGACATAATTTGTAAAAAATTATTTTTTTTACCTATTTATTTAATGAAAGCTAAAAATAATTATAGTAAAATATTATTATTATAATAAGTATGATACCATACTCTATTCCCCGTAAGTTGATCCACTTTTTTTTTGCGCACGCAGCGTATGTTAAATATTAAGTGACAATACAGTTCATTACATATACACCGTAGTATTTCTGTTGTGTAGAACTACAGTCGTGAACTATATTGTCTCAACGTTTTCACCATACTCTGCGTGCGCAAAAAAAAAAGTGGGTCAACTTACGGGGAATAGAGTATATTATAACTATAATATTATACCATATTATAATATATAACAAAATGGTGCCACAGATCAATTTGTTTACAACACAATCGATCATAGGTAAACTAAGGTCACTACAAAGATGTAAACTAACATAATAATACAAGTTAACGATATTATTTACCTTGCATGAACTCAAACGGTAATACCCACCATGGGTTCTTCAGCCAAGAGATGTACAAGAAACGCAATATGTTGCCGACGAGTCCCAAACACAACACCTAAACACGATTAATTGATCTTGACTAATAGGAACGCCGATAGACACCTACAACAATCAATGTAAAATAATAAAATGCTCATACTTTGACGTGTCCCATCTGGCGAATGAGTTTGAAACTAAAGAAGTACGCGAATATCTCAGAAATGTGATTGATAACTGAAGCCACACCGAATAGCGTTGGAGATCCACCGTAATCCTAAACATTAGTTGTGATACATTATAACGGTGTCCATAACTATCTTCAGATCGCATCTGTTCATCAGTGATATTTCACTCACTTGCAAATGCCAAAACAGGAACGTAAATATCAGTCCAATACCGAATCCCATAAACCACGATACGAACAAAAAAGATCCACACTTCAAGTTCGCAAAATATTTCAGTACCGTAATCCATTCTGGAATTTTCTTCGTTGTTTGAGCGAAGATTTTAGTCTGAAATATAATATCATAATTAATAAGTTGTAATATGTGCGAGTGATTAAAATAATCATAATTGCGATGATAATATGTAGGACAATAATATATAGGAGTAACTAAATCTTACTGAATTAAATACTTTAATATTGTTTTAATACTTTATTTGTATGTAGGGATTCAGTTCTATATTCCGATTACTTTTTAAAGTACTAATTTTTTATAAAACTCATCGTCAAACACTGGCCATAAAATAATTGCAGAACTAAATTAAATTGTATAGTGGTTATAATTCTGTCATATTGCACATATTTTTATGAATTTAAATAATCAATGACTATAATACTTGAGCATTTTAAGAATATTTGGAATGTTTGTACATAGTATTCAAAGTACTTGGAAAATAATATTATCATAAAATATTCATTTTAAAAGTATTTATATCCAAATATGCATAACTATAACACACCTAAAAATTAATCGACTTTAAAAATGTATGCGATTTTGTGGTTTTTAAAACATAAAACAAACCTATAAATTACATTATTACAATATTATATTATGTTTGTACCCATCAAATTTTCAAATCAATATAAAATTTAAATTCATACTAAACATTTAATGTCAAATGTTAAAAAAGTTGGCATAATCACTGGTATTTAAATAATGTTTAGGTATTTTTCAATATACATTAAATTATTAAATATATATCAATGATAAAAACTAGTAAATAATTGAACAAAATCATTACAGTTTTATAGCTTAGTAAAAATGTTGGCATCGAAACATTTAAACAAATGTAGTTTTTTTGGACATGCGTGTAACAAATTATATTATTCATGAATTAGGTATATTAATTAAATCTTGTTATTAATCAAGTAATTTTCTATATTGCGTTTTAAAATCGGGTTAAAAATTATGTAAGCACGAAGACATAATATAATTATTATTAACTTAATTAAATATTAATTTATAAAATACTAACATGCAAAATAATAAACGATTGACAAATTAATAACCATGGGAATACTATTATCATAAAGTGTTCGAATACTCTAAGATATTAATTTTTGTTTTGTTAAAATATTCATTATTAATATTTAAAAAAACAATTTTAGTCCAAGTATGCAGGGTAGTTATCGACTTACCTTTAAACTCGACTCTCCACCAACGGTTTCCGGGAGATCCGGGGGTCTGGGAGGCAAACCCGCGACGTTGGGCGCCAAGGACGGGAGATTCAACTGTTGCGCTAACTCCTGTTGTAGATAATCGTCCCGGGTCGGAGCGGCTCCCTTTTCCATCATCATTTCCGTCTGTTCTGTCTCAGCCGTCGTATCTTCGTACCGGAAGTTCATCTGCGTGGCAGTGATCAGGGCGGCGCCCATAAGAACGGAAAACGTGGCAAAGCAAATAGTGTAATTCTTCTCGCGGTCCTGTGGCCCATCGCATGGATGATCCGGAAAAGCGGTTGAATGGTCAAGTGCTATGCCCACGAAAAACATGGCCAGGCCCCAACCCAACGAGCCAAACATTCTCTGGTGTCCGTATTTGTCGGCGTCCGTACCCAACAGCGTGATAACGGCCGAGTCAGCCAACGTGATGGCTGGAGCGCTGAAGAACTCACCTATCATGACTAGAAGCAATAGAAGAAAGAACACTTTCTCTATATCCTGAGGAAAACAAATACGTGTCCCGTTATTGATGTGACGAAAGTAAATTTTTTATTTAATTTCTATCATTACTATAATATACTCATTAGGTATACTTATATTGCATAGTATATAGACATATAGTTATGTCTTAACATAAGAGCTGCCGTTGTACAAACAGAATTTAAAGAATTTAATTTAAATATTATTGTCTTTTCGATACTATTATACAATTATTTATAGTCGAATTAACAAAATTTATTAAATATTTACAAAGTTATTTCTCAGTTTTTTGGGAGATCTCATTTGGACCAATTTAATAAAAAAAACTTTTTGAACAATTTTTGTGATCCATTTGGACCATATTTTTACATGATATTACAACATTTATAAACCGATTTGGACCAATCTATAAATGATTTAAAATGTCTATATAGCCTACAACATGCAAACCGCAAACATTGTTGGCGTGGTATTTTGTTAGGTTAGTAAAAATTTATTTTTCCCAGATATTTCAGTAAATATGTTGTGTTATTAAAATTATCATTATTTCGAGTGCTTATAGTTACATCTTACCCAACTAGATGCGTCTATGAAAAAGCGGGAAAATTGGCGTAAGTGTACAAAATATAAACTGTGGTTAACATCTTTATCCAACCCTTAAGAGGTATGTGTTTATAATTCGATCAAAATATATTCCACTAATTTGGTCAAAAAAAGTTATGTTTGATTGATTGATATATTTTTTCGTTGATGCTTTTCCAATTTTATTTTGGTAGGGGGATAATAGTTTTTTTTAGTTTACATACTCAGGTAATTGTTGAGGAATCGTAAATTAAAAAGATTGTAAGAATTCAAACATTCTATACCAACTACATATAATTACATGTGATTATCGAATCGTAATTACTAAAAATTATTTTGATACCCGTGTACAGCTGTTTATATCTTAAATATCCAAATAAAATACCCAATAACTAAGCCGGGTTATTTCTATAAATGACGCACGTACAAATCCACAGTTTTTGATCGATTGGCACAACATTTTGCCCACGTATTATTTAGGATCCCAGATCGTAAGAGTATTATAATAGAAGTACGGGCAACAGCTATTATATTGTACAAAAGGCAAAGTGTATTACTAAGGCTTATAGAATCGAAAAATACTCGACTGATTTTGACATATTAAGGAAGGTTTAGGATGGCTTTCCGTATATTAATAATATTAAAATGATAACCGCATATTCATATATGCAGTTGGTTCATGTAAGAAAAAAAATTACATATTTCTATCCGCCGCAGGTGGATTTCTCATCGGATTCATTTATCCTCGGGCAATGCCGGGTAAGACAGGTAGGTAGTATATAAATTTTTTTTTTCGGGTAGATTAATAAAATTAACAATTGCACGAACCTTTTAGTGGTTATGTTAAAATGAAAAACCTTTTGAAAATTAATCATATCACATAAATATAGAAAAGAAAATCTAGGTAATAAAATACCTAAAACTAACCCTTTTTTAAGTACTTATAGTTTTTCTGAAAACACAAAGCCATTTTAACGTTGTTACGCCTTTCAGTATGTAGTAGGTACTAGGTAGGTACTCAAATGTCACTCGATATATGAGGTCAAGAGCCTTGTCATTTTTGTTAGATCATTAAAACTTGATAGCGTGACAATATTAAATTTCAACACCAGCATAAATAGGGATTTCAAAACAAAATGTTTGCACAATTAAGTGTATTAAAATAATGAGTACCTGTTATCTAAACACCAATAATTGAGCTTTACACCTTCATTAGTTAGATCAAATGTGTCAGGTTAAAGATGAAGTAATTTTAATGTCTCGTAGAAAATCATATATATTATATCTATGCTGTCAAAAATGTATTGCGTTTTATAAGATACACATATTTTAAATTGCCTAAAAAATTATATATTTCTCTATTTTCGTTAGAGTGCCTGAAGATTTTCAACCGAATTTTAAACGACAAAAACAAACCAAGTTTTACGGTGAAATAATTTCAGTTATCTTATTTTATCGTTTGGCCTAGGAGTTACTTACTTCTATCGTATACACGATGTGGCTGTAAATAGGCATAACCAAGTTGTAATGCTGTTTCTCGTTGTAGTTGGAGGCGAACTTCACGTCCAATGGTGACCGGCCGGCCGTAAACCTTGGTCGCACGCCACGAGTCCGGCGTATCACAGGCGTGGACAAGTCTGGGACTTCGAAATCGTTAATGTCTTGATCATATTTAATGAAATCCGTCACAGAAGACACATCCCGCTTGTACACTTTGGGTGCCATGGGCGTTTCCAACATATAAGTGGACGCGTTTTTTTTCACAATACATCGAGTGGCCGGTGGCTGTATGAATCCCAACGGCAACGTAAAAATGATCCAACACGAAAGCGATGCCAATAACAACATTTTCCCCTTGCGCCATCTAACGAAAAAGATCACAAGATCGTATACAGCCCGGATTGAGGGGGGGGGCAGGAGGGGCCATGGCCCCCGG
>NC_042494.1:51450940-51467188 GCF_005508785.2 Acyrthosiphon pisum | reverse complement strand
AAAGCGATGCCAATAACAACATTTTCCCCTTGCGCCATCTAACGAAAAAGAATCACAAGATCGTATACAAGCCCGGATTGAGGGGGGGGGCAGGAGGGGCCATGGCCCCCGGGCCTCGATACTTAGAATTTATTTAGGGGCCTCTAATTTGTCCATTACTTTTTTCGTTATAGGCTATGTACACTAAATAAATCATCTAAAAAAAATCAATGATTATTTAGCTAGGAAAAAAGCTTGTAAATTATAATTTATAAATAAAGTGATACATTATTCATTATTTATTACTATATACCTAATATCTATATATTATATTTATTATATCAGGTACCTAATATTGAATAATATATAATACGTTCCAGGGTGAAGTGACCGGCCAACGTCATATAAAACTATGAAAGTATACCAAAAATGATGAATAAATACCCTTTAAAGATTGAATTTAACTTTTTTATTTTTTTAGTTATGGGCAATTAATTTTTTTTATCAAAACCATGCATATCACGCATTTGTTTATGTATCTTCAAAACTTTTTAACATTTTGACATAATTTTATTTTTATTTGACTTCACTCCGGAACACATTATAATATACATTAATTTTTTTTTTTCGTACGGGGGCCTCATTTAAAATGTTGGCCCCTGGGCCTCAAAATGCCTTAATCCGGGCTTGATCGTATAAGTACCTAATTACTATTAAAATACTATATTATATCATAAATATGTATTATTAATCGTATCACTTTACGAACCAAACGTTTCATTGACGAAGAGTTTAATAGTAATCAAATAATTTTCACAAACTAATTTCTACAGTTTAGGTGCATAGGTTTATTATTGTACCAAATATTACCTATATCGTATATTTATTAATGATGTAAAAAAAAATAGAAAACTATTTCATCATGAGACTATATTATACGTATAACAAACGTGGTTAGCGTGAAAAATGATGTCTACCGGTTTCGAGTTGATTTGTACTCATTCACATCATTATATTATTGGTATACAAGCTTTTGCAACTTGAAACCATTGCATGTCTGTTACAATCAAAATTACATGGCTGTATTTTAAAACAAAATTGTGTGGTCTTGATAAATGTTATCAGATTTACCGTTGCTAAAAGGTCTGGGCCATCAGATACTGCTGAGTTCACCGTGGTTACGTTAAGTGTATTTTTGTTTTTACATTAATATGCTAAAATATAGCAATAGTGAGATTGATAACGTATTTTTGCTTCTTGTATCCGGCTTTAATTTTTTTAGTAAGTAAATTTCTAAACTATAATAAAACAGATGCTAATTTTTTTATAATATAATATAATATATTTATGGAATCAGTAATAAATCAGTAATATAATTTAATTCATCATTTCGTGACACGTATTATACGAATAGTAAACAATTTAGTACGTTTGTATTATTTAAATCGTGTAGGTATTGTTGAAAAAATTAAACTCTAATACACCCCGTTGATATGAATTATGAATGCATCGTTACTCGAAAATATGTATCTAAATCGATTTTCTGTCAAACTATATAAGAATATAGATTCCTGTATGTAAAATTAAATGTTAACTTCAGTAGGCACGAATATATAAGTAGTATACTAATATAAAATATTATATATTATCACATACCTAATGTATACTTATTTGGCTATTTACTACTAATATTTGTACTTCCATTTTATGATGTATTTTTTAATCAAAACTTAGTTTGTAAATATTTATTTTAAATCACTATAAGAACACGGTGGTTACTATTTAAAACGATAGTTCGATTGAAGTTTTCATTAAAGTAGATCAATTTTTAGTGTGTATAGGAAATGCGTTAGTGCGTTATTCAGTTTTAATCAAGGAAGAGTTGCTGCATACCTCGGAGCATTATCATTTATCACTCATAACTATTTCAGCGTTACAATATTATATAATATACTACTCGTATAATCAATATTGTAAACTTATAATAAAATAATAAAAAAATTATGTGAATGATTTAAAATATATTTTCTTTTTATGACAAAAGCATTAAGTGAGTAATACGTATATAATACATATATTTAATTACTGTATTTTAATTAAAACTTTTCATTGGGTCGAAATTAGTTGATAAATGTAAGAACTAACAGGTTTAAATGATATCTTATATGTACATATAGATATATCTATAATATCGACAAATATACACTATTAGTTCAGTGCTTGAAAAAAGTGGAGCAAGGGGGGAGTGAGGCGAATCTCCTTTTATTTTTAAAAAATGATTTATGTGTGACTTATAATTATCAATAAGACATTTAAATATTCAAATATTCAAATACGTACATTTTTGTTATACTTTTGCATACCTCTTCTTATTTTTTTCTATTTCAAGCAATGACTATTATACATATTTACATCAAATCATTTTATCGTAATACCCATCCAAAACTACAGACTGCACTAAGACATCAAGATTTTTGAATCTTGATATTAATTTATTTTATCAGTGACATACGTAGATGGTTTTACAAAATAGGGCATGTTCCATTTCCACCAAAACTTTAAATTACCATTTCTGCCATCGCCCGTTTCCGTCAATTTAAAAAAGGTTTGATTCTCGTTTCCGCCAATCTACCTGTTATGGTAATATTATTAAAATATATTCTATATATTTGGATTATTATCCAAATTGTTTTTAAGGTATATTAATTAAGTTTTAACTTAGAACAATTTTACATGGTTTATATGACAACGTTAAATATTGAAAAAATATAATAATAACTAATAACTCAAATAAAAAATACATAATATTTGGCAAAGTTTTTATAAATATAATAATAAATTAAAAGTAATTTATTCATTAATACATAATATTATTGTCTCATGGTTTCTATAAATATAATACCTAATTAAAATAATTAAAAGTTACAATATTAAGAGCTATGAGGCAATATTATATGTATTTATGAATAAATGACTTTTGGTTTATTATTATATTTATTAGAAACGTGACAAATTACTATATTTTATTTATTTGAGTTATTAATAATTATTATATTTTTGAATATCCAACATTGCCATACAAACCATGTACAATTATTTTACGTTAAAACTTAAATATACTTTAAAATGAATATGGATAATACTTCAATAATATGGGATGTATAATATACATATATATATATATTATAATAGTATTATCAAAGTAGGTACGTAGATTGGTAGAAACGGGAATCAAACCTTTTTTAAATTGTTGGAAGCGGGCGATGGTGGAGACGGTCATATCAAATTTTTGCGTAAACGGGTAATTCCGATGCAATACAAATAAACCTATACGAATTTTTCCCATACTTCGATAATAAATTATTCCAATCGTATCGTAGTTAAGATGAATATGTATGTACATTATTATTAGGTACTAATTTTGAGCCTATGATAATCTAATTGCTTTCAGCTATATTATGGTGATTGCTGATGCCTGATTATACAATAAGGCTAATAAACATAACCAGTAACCACTGAACTGTTAAATATTCAAAATTGTCTCTGTTCGGCCTAACACTAAGCGAAACAGGTGTAACAGTGCATTTGAGAGTGATTTTAGAACCTAATCGGTCGTTTGATAATAAAATATTTAGTATTACAACGTAAAACTTTCAGCAATAACGATGTTTGAACAGATTATTGGTGGATGTCGTTAAGTTTAAAAATATATCAATAGGTATATAAATTGAAATAATAAATGTACCTGTTAGTTAAAATAAACTAAACCGTGCAGCTCATTCAATTCCTTGGTAAATCGTTTCTATACTATAACATTGTACCTTATATGGTACCTACTACCTAATCAATTTCAATCAAACACATTATTCGTTTCCAAAACGATAATATTCGATTGCATTTCGATTACACATTAATATAATAATATAACATTGTACACGTACTGAACATATATAACCGTGAACAAAACCGGGCTGATGTGCTCGTTAACCCAATTTAGATTATATCATAGTATAGCGTGTCCAAATAGTTATTTAAATACACTCGAATGAGTTAAGCTTGATGGGATCGATGATTGAAATAAATCCGAAAACTTTCCGTCGGACGGTGAAAAATAATATCGTATCGATCTCCCACTACCTCACACCGTGTGAGGTTTTAATTTAGAAACCCTTTTATAAATCACCGATCTCCACCAACGCAGATCGACCTTGAATCTCCGATATACATAACAGGAATTTTATCATAATAATAACGTAGGCATTACATACACTTGTTGGATAGCGTTGTCAAATTATGTCATGTTGATGAAAAGATTCAGGACGTCTAGGAGATGAGTTCCGGAATCGGAAGGGTCGGGTAAATCGTCTCGGAGTTTCGATGTCTACGCGAGTACCAGATGTGTGGTAGTGAGGGTGTATGTGGGTCGGGAAACGCACTCGGTCGCGGGTCGACTGCGGGGAGGAACGGGTAAAAAATCGATCAGAGCCATTTCCACACTTAACTGTGACGGCGGCGGCCAAACACGCGCCGCATCACAATGCGTAAAAAATATAAATGAAATATAATTATTATTTTGGGAATTATGGGAAAAAGTTATTGCTTTTATAACATTGGTATACTGTGAATAGGTCAATGAGATGACGGTACCCAATTAAAGTAAAACATAAGATCGCAATAGGAAATTTCAAAACAATATTTCGTAAGTACTATAATATTGGGGTCGCGCCTTTATTATTATTACCTGTCAGCCAGACCTCCCCAGAACGGGGCGGCCAGAAACTCGACGAAAGGCCGAGACCCGATGAGCAGACCACACTGGCTGGGATTCATGCCCATCTGTTTGAAGTAGACGCCCATCAATGGGAACAAGGACCCGAACGCCGAGTAGAAGAAGAAGTAGAACGTCTTGACTGTCAGGAGCTCCTGGTCAACGGACCCAAAGATCAGTTCGATGATGTCTGACTTGCCTCGTATCCTGTTGGTCGAGTCCTTGGGCTGAGGATAGTGTTCCGGGTCCACCTCTCCTAGCGCCTCGGGGTCAACGCGAGGCCGTACACCGGCCGCGGCCAGCGCGGGCCCTCTGGCCTCGCGAGGCACCTCATACTGCGACGCCATGGCACCAGCAGTATGACGTCAACTTTTATCACTGACCTAGTAACCGACTGACTGACTATGACGGACAAACCGGCCGATGACACGAATTCCCTAATATACCGACGACTACGACAACGGTGCACACTGCCTAACCGTGGATGACAACGGGACGCGCGTTACCTGACCCTCGACTACGTCGTGTGTGGTGGCAGAGGGGACGCCGCGTGACGCGCTGCACTCGCCGAGGGGGTCGGCCGCGGAAAATCGGTGCGCGCGCGCCCACACGCCAGTGCGACCCTCACCAGCAGGCTGAAAAGCGCCAACGACACGATAAAAATCAACGAATACTGAAGACGATAACCAACCGAAAGGAATAAAATTTAAATATACCTATACGCATGCTGCAGTCATACGCCTAACGAGTGTCAATGTGAACAAATTAAATAAATGTCGTTTCATCAGTTTATAATAAATTGTGGAGCATTCGATTGTGTTCGAACATGCTTAGGTATATGAACAAAAACAGTATAATAATATCGGACCTCACCCGCGGGTTCACCTGCCGATGATTATATTTTTATCTCAACCTGAACTGGAAAAACTGCCGATTCGGTTATAATGTTTTGATATTTTATTGTTTTATATTTAAATAATATTTTACCACGCTTATGGATGTAAAGATAAGATATTATGTCCACCAAATAAATACAAACAAACTACCTACTCACAATTTTAAACAAACATGTAGAGGGAAAAAATCTTATTTTTATATTGAATCGTTACAAAAAAAATTAAACAAAACGTAGAACGTAAAACACGTTGTATTTTAAATAAATTAATAAATATAAAATATAAAGTGAACCGTTTCGTGTTTATGATTTAACTTGAAAAACCACTCCTGGAATAATGTCGAATAACTACAGAAATGCAATGATTTTAATTTGCAATGTATAAATAATACGTTCATTCATTTCATATTCATAACATAATTATTCACCTTACATATTACATATTATATTATATACCTATATACTCATTTATTCGTTTAGTAAAATTGTTTTTTTCGTACTCGTTATGCGATGATGTCACAATAAGGATAATATAATTGTAGCCTAGGTACACCATATTTTCCATGCCTATCATGTACCTGCTATAGTCACGCAATGTCCATGGCAGTAATTATAAAATACACAAATAATGGAAGACTGCAAAAGTATCGAAATTAAAAAAAATAAACAATATTGGAATACTGTAAAAAATTTAAACCGAAATCTCCCTGGAACCCTTAATTAAATATTTTATTAACGAAACCAATATACTTATTACATACATACCTAAAGTTGTATAAAGATATCCTTACGTGTCAATAACTTTGACCGTTTTAGTTTATTTTGGTTTAATTGAGTTATGCGTACCTAGGAATTATATTATAACTGCAGGTTAAAATCGGTACCACTTATGAAATGATACAGACATTTTTAATTTTGAAGAACCAAAATCTACAATTTTGTTATTTTTAAGAACTATATGAAATTCGCCGAACCAAATTATACATAAAGGTTCCACCTGATATATATAATATTACGGTGCTACCTAAGCGGTAGTTTCAAGATCGATTTATCATTACGATTTTATGCGATCTCGTCGAAACGAAAAATAAATTTGGTAATTCGACACTATAATGTAATAATAATATACTTTTATAATTTATGAATCATATAATGATGACAAAATAAACATGGTGCGTATAAATTACATTATTGCCTATAATTATATCATATTAAATAATATACCTAGGTAGGTATATGGTATGTGGTATCTGTCCGAGACTCGCGAATTTGTTTTTCAAAACTATTTATTCGGAACCCACGTCGTCAAGTACCTACCTATATACATAATACAGCTGTGGACGTTAGCGAATTTTTAACAAGTATATAATAACGGTCGACAGAGGCGTATACTTACGATAAATACCGTACACGCCCAAGAAAATTATCCGGCGCTGGTGTTTCGTGTGCGTTGGCCTAGTGTGTCACCACGACGGGCCTGCAGATCGATTCGCACGAGGTTTAGTTTTTTCGGCCGCACCCGCTGCCGCCAAAACATTAATACGCCATCATTATTCGTTCAATGGACGCGTACCTATAATGTTATAAGATATTTCCGCAGTTTCCCGCGACCGTTATCGTTGACCTCAAGATATCGCAATGATATCATGGTATATTGTGTGCGTTTTAAATTGTAATAAACCCTAATTTGGCTTTATAAAGCCAAAAGACACGAGTCCATTTCTTCTGAAAATCTAACATTATAATTTATAGACTCTGATCGGATCATCGTATATTGGTTTTACAAATATACTATAAATTATAATATACACATCTAAGATTTTTTTCAATCGAATTTTTGCCTCGGTCATCACTTATTATTGGAGTAGAAATAATTATAGTTACGATTTTCTACTTTGAGTGTGTAGACTTTTGTTAGCATAATACATCTAGTTGTTACATTGGAGGGTTGGGGGCTTAAAAGTAAAAATATTCTTGAATCTTTCATAAAATTTTCCATGAATTTATATTAGCATTCTCTAAAAGCATTCTTTTTAAAATATATTTTGGTTTTTATAGACATTTGAATTTTTTTAGTATTTTTTCGACCCATGAAAGTATGACATTTTATTAGTATGAGTAAAAAATCTTGAAAATTAATAAAAGGTTTCTCATAAATTGTTCTTCCCGTAATCAAAAAATAAAAAACATCGAAAAGACATCGACGTCATCTTTTTATAAGTTTTTAAACAGTTCAAATTCTTACAACATTTGTTAAAACCACGGAAACCACGAAAATAACACACAATTATTAATTTTACAATATTGTGTCTGTGGCCATTTTTTGAAACAGAAAAAATGATATGATTTCAACTAAGAGGCTGGTAGCAAATTGGACATAGTTAATTTGGTACTTTGAAGGTCTAATGTAAAATAATACTTTTCAAAATAAACAGGAATAACAAAAAAAATTAAGGAAAACGGGAATTTTTATGAAACCAGTTTTTGACCAAATAAATTTTATAGGTTTTTTTTGTTTTAACTCAAAAGTAAATAAATATAGAAATTTGAAATTTTTAACTAAATATTCAGATTACTATTAGGTACTAGGTATGAAATAATTTTCAAAATATTTAAGCTCTTTTTGTGCTAATTAAATATAGGTATTTTAATGATGTGTGTTTTTTTTTATGTCTGTCATTACCTTTTAGGATAGTAAAAATGCTTGAATTTTTTTCAACAATATCTTTTCTGATAGGAAAGTGAATCTAGTTGGTACTTTGGGGAGGTCAAAAGAAAAATTTCTCAGTTGTTTTCAAAAGCGCCATGAAAAACAAAAGAAAAATTAAGGAAAAAAGGGAATTTTTATGCAAAATCTGTTTTTGGATAAATCGATTTTGGTTTTTGTGCAACTCTTAAACAAATGACATGCGTACCTATACATTAAAATTTGACTAAATGTTTATATTAGCATTTTCTAAACACCATAACATTTTCCAAATATGTTGATTTGTTTTGAGCTGTTTACGGACATTTTCGGTTTCCATTTTTTTTTTAGTTTTTTTTCTATAAATATCAATAAAATGTTATTTGTTGGCTAAAAAAGCTTGAAATTTTATAGAAGGCTCCTAGTATATTGTTTCAAAGGCATATGAAAAAAATCAAAAATCCGTAGTAACATTTTTTTTTTTATAAGCATTTAAAGTTCAAATATTGACAAAACACGTAAAAATTACGAAAATTCGCAAATTATTTTGAGTTAGAAATTCATAAAAAATTTTCTTTTTTAAATCTAAGATTTGAAAATGTAATACAAGACTCCTTATAAATTTGTCTACCTTTATCCAAAAAAAAAATGTCTACAAGAAAGTCAAATTAAATTTTTATGAGCGTTTGAAATTCATGTTTTTACAATATTTGATATTCACTCGATTTCTCACGTGACGATTTTCTTATTTTATTGTAATTAAAAAACGAATTACTGTAGATACTTGAATATTTCACTGAATGTTTATATTAGCATTTTCTATATACCATAGAATTTTGAAAATAATTTGACTCTTTTTGAGCTTTTTACTGACATTGTCAATTTTCAATTTTTTTAGTTTTTTTTTCTATGAATATCAATAAAATGTTACTTGTTGGGTAAAAAAGCGTGAAAATTTAATGCAAAGCTCCTGATATATTGTCACAATAGCAGTTGAAAAATATTAAAAATACATAGGTAGGTAATACATTTTTTTTTATAAGCATTTAAAGTTTGAATTTTGACTTAAATTTTCTTTGATTTTTAATTTAAAATTAAATAATTATTTTGTAATTAAAAATGTATAAAATGTTCAACTTTTATAGCTAAGGATTGAAAATTTAAAACAAGATTCCACGTAAATAGGTAATATAATATAAATTACTTTATTCACCTTAATATCATCAAATATACTTAGTAATATCATAGGCTGACTGACCGTTTTCGCTCAGAATTGTTTTTCTTATACAATGATATTATATCATTGAATTCAAATTTAACACCATCCATTACAGTGATCCACTTGTAACCTGCTATACAGCAGAGTGACATCCACTTCCCCACCTTTTTTTATTTATACCTATAAGATGCAAATTTTTGTTTTTGAGTATAATATATCATGTATTGTGTAGACCCCCCCCCTCATCCCAATACATGAGTTCCTACTACTGAATACTACCATTGATGAGAAATATTAGAAATACTGTTTGCCCCCCCCCCCAAATTCGTGCCCTGGATCCGTGCCTGCGTAAAATCCACCGTTTCAAGCTCATATACGGTGGCCTTTCCCACTCGGTTGCTCGGTGAAGTATAACATGACGACTAGTACGTTTGGACGTTGTTGTAGTTTGTTTCATCAACAATGTTTTAGAATTTCAAAAATAAGCCGACAATTTACAATTTTTCACGTAATACGTGGTACATGTCATAGATATTTTTAACATTTCACGATTTATTTACATTTAACCCACCCTTTAAAAATATATAGGCGCCTACTAAAATCGTAAAATATAATATATAATTCCACATCAAGAGAATAAATCAGGTGATCTATCAATACACTAAATTATATTATAAATTGTCTATTTTAAATCGACCGTGTCTTTAACATGTCTTCCAATCCACGCCGCCAAACATTTTACACAACCAACGTTACGTATACTTATATATATTACATATATAATAATACATGGTTAGTGATGTGGATGATATTACCATCTGCGGTGCCATTTTGGGTATCGCAGGGTGTACATTGGTAACTCTACTTTTTTTCTGCGTCTTATTGGTTATTGACCTACCATTAAATTTACAAATGCTCAGATAGCCTATGCATAAAAGTACAAATATATTATGAAACATAATGCGTATAATATAATATGTATCGAGGTAATATAATATATAGTTGCGGAATGCTTTCAAATCAAATTTATTTAATTCATCAAAATATCAAACATATAACCCTTCATACCCATGCATGCACGATGCACTATTCATATCAAATACATGTATTTACTGTGATGAGGAAAAAATGGCTCTGACGATGATAAAAAATTGACCTGTTTACATCTTGGAACCTTATTAAAAAAACAAACTCAAAATTCAAAAGGCGCCACTGGATTAATGCTGTGAGACTTGCTTATATCGATCCTATGTATCGACCAATACGGCCGTGGTTTTAAATTCACTTAAATAGATAATAATACAGACTATAATTATATCATTGAATGGATTCGATATTTTAAATGACAATATGTATTTTTAATTTCATATTCCGTAGCAGAATATTATTCGGAATTTATCGATCTATAAAAATCAAATTTCGGAAAAGTAGTTTATTAGTCATAACTTAAAAATATTTTAAGTTATAAAAAAGGTTGTTTCTTAACGTCTTGAAAAAATTTTAAGTTTTTGAAGCAGGTAATGAATGTCCTGCGTTGAATGGATCATCCAGTATTTTATTCCAAGAGCTCCATCTAATTATGTAAAAATTCAATTAATATTCAATTTACCCTTTGTTAATAATATCGGGTACCTATACAGTATATATTATATAGTCGCATTGAACCCGTTAAATATATTTTCTTTGTATTGATAATATATTATTATAAGAAATTCGGTACAACATAATAATATATTATATTTTAATTATATTATTATAGCATTTAAATAATTAATTAATATTAAAAACAATAATATACAATAGCTAACTGGGTGTCATTATGAGCTATTTCTTATTATTGATGATAATTCCAAATGACTAAACCATATTCTTAAGTATAGTTGGCTAATTTAATTAATAACTTTTCAGTTTTATAAATGTTAAAAACGAAATAATATTCTTGGGCATTGTAACAAGACTTATTCAGATTTATTGTATTTCAACTAAAGTTATAAAAATTAATTATTTATACTTACTAGCTATAGAAAAAAAATTTGAAGTAACAAAAATGTACATCAAATTTGTACTATTCAATGAACTCAATACTTAATGACACATAACTGCAAGCCGATTACTAAATCGGTAGGATGTTTCCGACACGAAAAAAAATAGAATCAAATGTACGACGACTATAAATCAGGTGAAGATGATGTTCGATACGGCTTGGTGCCGAATAAAGGACAAACGTGAGGAGAAACGTGTTTTATATTCGAAAAAACCGTTTACATTTAAAAATATATTATTCTTTCAGTATCTATGCCTTAAATTGACAAAAATCAAAATATGAATAAATTTATTTCTTGAATGAAAGTAATATTATATTCAATACACATGCTTAGTGAAAGGGAATAGTAAAGAAATTTCTATTCATCAGATATTTAAAAAAAAATTTAATGTAAGTAAGTTATATTTTATTAATTTATGTAACAACGCTTATGAAAAACAGAGCCGAGACTTCAGTGAATTCAAGCTTTATGTTTTTCTTAGAAGTAAATGGTGAATAATTATGTTAAGTAGGAATCATAATTTAAAAAAAAAAAAACTCATCACAGTAAAATCAATTTATTAATTGCTTGGTCGGAAAATAAAATAAAAATTGATGTCTTGTGACAGTTCATAAACTAATAAATAATATAGCACCTGACCATTTTAATAGGTATCTGTTTTCTTTGATCATATTACTACTATATTAGTATATAATATTTTTTAAATAAATAAATAAACAATCTATATATTTGTATACACAATAAGCTTATGTGGTAAGAGTATCACAATGACTTGACATTTTTAGTAAGAAGCCACTCATTGATAACAGTGTATATAATATAATATACATTTTGGTTCTACATAAATATATGCACTGTTTAAACCCACTTCACTCTAAGTATTTGTTTGAAAAAAAATATTTATTTCATATCTACTAGCAAGGGAAAAACTAAAACTATTGTCTCATAAGAAAACTTACAATTTATGTTGTATGTAACGTCAGTTGGCCAACTTATTATTAAAACATATTTTTAATTGATACAAAATAATGAACACTATTTATTTGCTAAAAATATTAAATTGGTGTTTTATTTTAACTGGTAACGGAAGTGTAAAATTAATTCGGAGAACATGGATGTTGAAGTGTTTTGCTTGGCGAATTTCCTTAACCACTTTAATTCTAATCGGTGCATATAATGGAAATAAATGGGTATAAATATAAATACATTTGAATAAATAGTCGCATTCTTATTTAGTATTTCTATTAGTATTTAACCAAAAAAGGTAGTAAAACATTGTTAAATTTTTATGACTCTTTGACTCTTTCTATACCTAATAGTTTTTATTCATTTATCTATTCACAATTCAAATTTCTTCATATCTGATAAGTTTTATTAGTACAAAACAAAATATATTTATATAAAGTGGGCACGCAATTAATGCATTATTAATAATATATAATATAATAATAGCAATAAAATTATATCGAACCTCATATTATGTTTTTATTATTTACTTGACATTAAATTAGATTTACATATTGTGGTAAAACATTAAAAATAATAATTTGAATTGTATATCTATTTACAGACTATAAGTAATATATTAAATATTATGGATCCTATGTCAATTTTATTAATTACAAGTGCAGAATTTATGATTTTGGGACCACTCTTCTCAATTTCATGGCGATTACACTTCGATAATGAACTATCGAATATAATTGAAACATTTACGGACACACTTGATACATTAAAAAAGTTTCACAGTGAAGTTATTCTTAAAACGACAATATTTTGGATAAGCATCGTTATTTTAGTAATGCATTTTATGGTACACGTCACATCAATAATAGGTTTTATCATCATCAACAAAGACTACAGTATATTTGATTGGGCGAGTAATTTATTTTTAATTTATAATGAGTAAAATTTAAATCATTAGATTTTAAACATTACATTATTGCTCTCAAACCACGAATTAATAATCACATTATTATTTTAGGTTATATGGTCGTACACATTCATTTATAACCGTTGCATGTATTACGAGTATATGTTTTTAATAACGTTCGTCCAAATAATCGTGTACAAATTAAACTACGAAATATCAAAGGGCATCATTCCCATTAGCGAATTGAGCATTATGTATTCTAATACTATGGAGTCCCTGGACCTCATGAACAGAATCATTGTCGGACCACCAGTGCTTATTAATATTATATTTGGATATGTATCTTTAATCATCTTTAATTTTTATAACTATGTGTTATTCAAAGACAGGTTTGTTAAAATCAATAATCAAAACAGTTTTCTTCCGATTCTATCTGTGTCGGTGACCTTATTCGACATCGTCATATTGTATTATCTATGTCAGACCACTGAAAATGAGGTTTTTATTATTTTTATTTTTAAATATAAATATTTGTAGATTGGAAAATGTCGAATTTCATTTTTACAATCATGTTTTTTTTCATTCTATATAGATAAGACGGACAACTTTGATTTTGAACAAACGATCTATAACAGCAAACGTTACACTTCGGCGAAAAGTAAATTGATATAATATATAGTCCGGGGATATCTGTTCGATATCGAATTACGAACAAAATAAGGATAACTAACCAAAAAATTTTTCTATACATTTTTCAGATTGCTTTTTTTTCATTACAAAGATTGCATGCTGACTTCCATTTTCAGCTGTGCGGATTTTATAAAATTAACTTAAGGCAACTATTTACATTATTATTTAAAACAGCAATATATCTAACCATTCAAATGCAGTTCAACATTACCACTATTTATCAAGCATTTAATAGGAATTAATATTATCAATATAATATGTTAATATAATTTAAGATTCTGAGTTAGTCTAATGGGTTTGAAATAATACTTAGGCTAGTACTCAGAGGCAGATTGGGGAGATATTTCACCCTGGAAGTACAAAACTATGCACCCACTTACTAATTTACCAAATATTACATTTTAGCCATCATTTGAGATGATATAGTGTAGTGCCCACTTTATATAAATATATTTTGTTTTGTACTAATAAAACTTATCAAATATGAAGAAATTTTAATTGTAAATAAATTAATAAAAACTATTATACAAAGAGACATAAAACTTTAACAATGTTTTAATGCTTTTTATGGTTAAATACCAATATAAATACTAAATAAGAATGCGACTATTTATTCAAATTTAATTATATTTATATTGTAGATACCCATTTATTACCATTATATACACCGATTAGAATTAAAGTGGTCAAAGCATATCACCAAGCAAAACACTTCAGCATACATGTTCTTTGAATTAATTGTACCTGTTATCTGTTACCTGTATACCATTACCTGTTAAAATGAAACACCAATTGAATATTTTTAGCAAATGCGAGTAAATAGTGTACATTATAGTATTAAATATTGAATTGGAAAATATAATTTATTCATTTTATTTATGCATAATTTATAATTTAGAACATTTAGCTCACATTAATCGGTGCCCGCATTAGGTAGAATCCACTGTATGTACTATATAGTTATAAGTTATAACTAACATTATTGAAAATATCAATTCCGAAAATAAATCTTAATGTGTGTTCGCCGCCACAGTGTTAACACGTCAAATACCCACACAATCGCTAATGGAATTTGTGATATTAAAAACCAGCTAACGCGCCGCGTAAATTCTGGACTATCCTAATCGGAATCGGAATTGGTAGGTATTATCGCCGGGTTAACGTTCAACACATTCCTTACACATATTCGGTTAAACCGGTCACAAACGTTTGGTACGACGCATTATAGGCGTTTTAGACCCAGTTACAGTTGTCACCAATCCTCCCTCGAAACAGGGGGCTCATAAACAAGAGAAAATAGCGTGGATGTTGTTGGTAACATTTTTGGCAGCTGAAAAAGATAGTTAAACATGAGTATCGTATAGGTAACGCCCGGTGAAATCGTGGCGCTGGTGACCAGAAACGTCGTGTTAGCTGGTGTCGTCACTCGTCAATATTATCCTGTTCAGCGACACGGTAGTGTCACGACTCACGAGCTAAGTAAAAAAAAGCCTTAGTGATCACTCACACGTGAGTAACTAGTTAACCAGTTGTGTTCCATTGAATAACATAGTTAGTGACTAAACGTACACTGGTTAGTGATTTGCGTCAGTAATTAGTTTCTAATGAATAACTCCGTGTGTAGACGGCCTTAAGCAAAAAAAGTGCGATCACTGGATGGTTTCTTCCCTCACCATATTCTTGTTTTTTTTTTAAATTGTGGTAACACATATTCTTATTATGCCTTTGTGTATAGATTGTATATTCTCTAATAAAAAATTTAAAAAATACAGATACAGCGCGACGGTGGTGGCGCGAAGCTAAGTAAAAAAAATAGCGGAGTAGCCACTAACGTATATTAACAGGAAACTGAGTTTTAACATTGAAAAATCGTCCTAATATATGTCAATCCTTTGTAAACCTCTACAGGGCAAACGGCTGAACATATAAAGTCGTACAAGGTATCAATCGATCAGAAATATTGTGCAGATGGGAACAGAGGAACTCGCTAGCAGATTGGTTGGATCTTAGATAGTTTATAAGTTATAAGCAAAAATGTTCAAGTACTTTTAAGACCGATTTTGCGTACGGAACAGTGGGGATGGGATAAGTGG
>NC_042494.1:51448450-51450715 GCF_005508785.2 Acyrthosiphon pisum | reverse complement strand
TAATATAATTGATAAATCCCCACTACTCTCATCCCGATGAAGGCGGCGGCGGTGACCAATGACCATATTACCATTTCGTATATTGCCGACGACCAGCTAGATAGTATATGGCATAGATAAAAGATAAATATAGATATATAGATTATAGGTACTATCTTAAATCGTGCTGACGACTCAACAACTGTGATTGTTTAATGAATTCGTGATCCAGCGTGACGGTATTATATTATTATGCTAAAAACTTGGAACAATAATAAAATAAAATAATAATGCAATAATAATAAAATAAACAATCTGGTGATTAATTCATTACCCGTGGCAACAATTAAAGTCGATGACAAATCATATGCTCTTAATTCTGTGATTTGCCACCATGGTCCATCTATGAGTCTATGACTCAAGTCTCAAGCCCATTTCACATCAATTATTAAACATAATAATAAAATATGGGTTAGATGTAACGATATAATGTTAATATTATAGTTTAAGAAAAAAAAAACTAAAATAGAAAAAAAGATATAACAGGAGGCTAACGATGCATGCTATATGGACTATTATTGTTATTGTATACAGTCAAATAAAATCTCGACTTATTTTATAAAAAAATAGCTGATATCACACCAAAAACACTTCGTTATAACTCCGTGTAAAAAAAAAGCTAAGTTAAAAAAAAAAATTAGTACCTATAATGATTAAATCTTTAAAAGACTTGATATAATATGGAAATTAAGTAAAATACCATTTTATAATATTACAAATACCTATAATGACAAATAAGATCAATTGTAATATTAAATACTTAGCCAATACATATTATGTTTAACTATTTGGCAGAACGTAAATCGTAGAAGTATACTTAAATAAATACAATTAAGTAACTACTACAGTATTAACAGTATAATTAATAATGTATCAACAATATGTTGACTAAGTATTTAACATTACAATTGTTCTTATCTGTCATCATAGGTATTTGAAATACTATAAAATGGTATTTTACTTAATTTCTATATTATATCACGTCTTTTAATAATTTAATCATTAGGTACTAATTTTTTTTTATTTTTTAACTTAGCTTTTTTTTACACGGAGTTATAACGAAGTGTTTTTGGTGTGATATAAAAATACCAGAAAATATACCGAGCTATGAGTGTAGCTAAATTGCATATTCAAAACGCCGTGTGATCATTTTTCACAGTGAATTATAATAATATAAAGACATGTAAATTTATTTATACGCCTATGATTATATACAGTGGATTCCGCTTAACGTGGTCACGTTGGGACCAAACTCATTTGTCCACATTAAGTGGTTGTCCATATAAGCCGAAATAACCTTGTTAGCACTTAGCGTACATTGAAATTGGGACCAGACTATTTAGCCTATATTAATTGGTGCCCACATTAGGTAGAATCCACTGTATGTAAGTACTATATAATTATAACTCACTTTAAAATTACTCTAAATATTTTTACCTTTGAAATTGATAATTGAAAAATCAACAATTTATAATATAAAAACATGACGTTATGCCTCGATGACAAACACCGCGTTGCAGACGATTAAGGCTAGAAATAAATTCTATAAAAAATAAGAACATAATATAATATAGTCAGATATCACGATGTTATTTGTTTTAGATTCTGAGCGGAGCACAGTGGTCTGAAATGCAATTTTAGGCGGACAAAAGTATCATTTAAAAATATTTTTAGAAAGGTTGAGAGTATTATACAATTGTTGTATACACCTTATCAAATATAAATATAGTACACAAAATAATTAACGAACCAGCATGAACTGTAATCACAATCTGATTACATGAGTAGTTTGATTTTATGTCATTAGTCATTACCTGTTTGACCGTTCAATGTGTATTTCAGGCAATTTTTGTAAGTAAAATATTAAGTGTTTTCGAGATTTTTTTTTTACAATGGAAGTCGATACAAAAGGTAAGTTAAATATTTTATAATTAATACATTTTTTAATTTATTAATAGGTTCAATAGACTAAATCAAATTGGTAAACTTGAATTTTTACTTCATTATTAAACTTCAATGGAAGGTCTTTTAAAAGTAACTAATAGTAACTATTCACGAGTAATCTCCTCTTATAGTACAGCTTCCTATAGATTAAATGGTATAACTTTCATTAGCAGCCATTTGCAGCTGTAGTTTTTATTTTTATTTTTACAGCTGGTTCTAGTGTAGAGAAAAAAATAAAAAATTACATATATGAAGATTTCTTTAAATGTTTGCGTGATGAAG
>NC_042494.1:51433422-51448259 GCF_005508785.2 Acyrthosiphon pisum | reverse complement strand
TTCTTTAAATGTTTGCATGATGAAGGCCCTTTAAAGCCTCAAAATATTGAAACCAGGCTATTTATTTTAAATGTATTAAAAAATAAATATAATGGAGAACATTTCGTTATATCCATGGGGTACTACATGCCAGCGAGCGTGCATAAAATCTTGATTCATAGAGCTGATGTGATAAGCAATTCACTCGTACCTATAGGTAATCACTAACCATGAATATTAAATTGTGTATGTATTGAATTCTAATTTATTTTTTATAGGTCAACTGTCAGAAAAGGCCCAAGAAGTCTAGAAATAAAGATTTTATAAAAATTAGAGAGCATAATACTAGAAAAATATCAAGAACATGTCAAAACGAAGACTTGATTCATATGTTACTGATTTCATCCGATCCTTATATTTCAAGCTTACGATCAATTCCAACCAAAAAAATTGTTGAATTTGATGAAGCCGTTCAAAAATTAATCATTAATGTTAAATCCGATAATAATTGTAGTACGAGTAGTAGGTATTCAGACTCGGAATAAGATTATTTTGTTAAATGTTATTATTGAATTTAATTTTTATGATCGCATTTGTAATTAAAAATTACATTTAATATATAGATTAATCATCTATAATATTGTATTTAAAAATATTCCAACTTCAAAAATAATGTATTAATAATTAAATTCAATATCATTATTACCCACCATAAAAAAATCCGCCCATGATTATAAGTATTCAGAATAAATAATTATTTAATTGTAATAAAAAAAAATGTAATTTCTTTAATTCTAATACATTGTTAACTTAATTATACTAACAAACATTAACTAAACAACATTAGGAAAACATATTGTAAATTAAATAATTTTGTCCACCTAAAATTGCATTTCAGACCACTGCGTGCGGAGTGAGGAAGCTATTGGTTTTACAATGGTTTTTTTTTTTTTTTTATATCCTGTATACATAATTTCTACCAGAAGGAGTACTTCGATTTCAACATATAGTATCTTACCTTTTAGCAAATTGGATCAAAATGGTACTTTAGAGAGGTCATTTTTCGATTTTATCAATAGATATTTAATGCCACGGGAAAAACCACCGAAAAATTAAGAAAAAACGCTAAAAATGGGATTTTAATTTCTAACGTTTTGTTTATCACCATATAAACGAATAAAAAATTATAATATTATAATATTAATTCAACTTATACATGATATTATAATAAATAATAACAATATAAAATATCCAGACTGACAAACCGTCTCCGCTCAAAACCGTTTTTCTTATACAATATTACGACGCCCCAGATCAAAACTGCAACAACCCAAATAATTGGTTTGTTGGGTATAATGTGTTTTCTATATTGTTTCTCTATGTAACGTAATGTAAATTATAATTTTGAAAATGCTCTCTCGTGGTCAATAATTTAACTATATTTTATTGTGTTCTTGAACTAAAATCGTTACAAGATCGTCTATAAGATGGTGTACATAACTTGAATTTGTTATAACTCGAATTGTTGCAGTTTTGAACTGGGGCGTCGAATTTATATCATTGAATTCAAGTCTAATACAATCCATTATACAATGACCCACTTATAACCTACTGTACAGCAGAGCGACATCCACTTACCTGCTTTTTATTGATGTACTTAACTATGATGGATATCTAAACAAAACTATTTATTTCGATAACTATATTTGTGGCCTTTATTTTATTAATTTTTTAAAATTAAGACCCCCCCCCCCCTCCCCCGAAATTTTTTACACAGTTTTTCAAACTGGAAAAATGTGTTGGAAACTTTTCAATCGCATTCAAATAAATTGTACCATAAAAAAATCTGTAGAATCCGAAATTTTTAAAAAAATGTCATGTTCTTAATTTAAATAATATTTTTTATAATTTCATATTTTATTACATAATATAACATTTATACTCTAACCCCCCCCCCCCCACCGAAATATTTTTCTGGCTACGGCCTTGACCCTGACCGTAGTTAGTTTGGGGCTAGAGATTATAATAATGGCATATTAAAGAGAGTCAATATGATTTATTCGTTTAAGAAACTGGAACCATTTAAGTATTTAACTATTAATGTTTGATGTTCAGTTATTCAAGAAGAAACCTTGTATAAAATGTTCAAGCCTCACCTAAGAAATTGAACATGTAATATACATTTTTACCCAGAAAATAATTTGTACATATTCGTGATTTTATAATATTTTGAAGGGGAAAAGCATTCATAAGTCCCTCCACTCTCCAGATAAACATTAATTTAAAAAAAAAAGTAGGTAAGTGGATGTCGGTCTGCTGTACAGTAGATTAAAAGTGGTAAAATCGAAAAATGACCTCCCTAAAGTACCATCTTGATCCAATTTGCGAAAAGATAAGGTACTATATTATGTTAAAATCGAAGCACTCTTTCTGGTAGAAATTTTGTATACAGGATATAAAAAAAAAAAATAAACACCATTGTAAAACCAATAGCTTCCTCGCTCTGCTCAGAATCTAAAATATAAAACTATAATCTAAAACTTGCTTTTATTTAAAATTATCTCAAGTTCTAGTTGAAATTATTGTAAACTTCTTAAAAATCTAAAAGTCTACAAACCTTAACTTACAGACAATTACGTAATTAATGATAATGTTTCATAACGTCTGAAAAATATAGTAAATATTCGCCAATATTTATGAATTAAGGATTTAGTTGAGGTTATTCAATAATTATTATAATAAATAAGTATATGATAATTAAAAAGGTTATAAAAGTAAATTAAATTGTTTAAGATACATAAAATATAATTTCTTTGATTTCAATCATAACTTTCAATGTTAAAGACATCAATCCCAATAGATTTAAAAAATAAATGTTTATAGTAGAGGTTTATTTTTATAAGTGTTTAATAATTAGAGGAAGTTTAAGTAATCGAAAATTCCTAAAAACAACCTACACATTTTTATGAAAAGTTGTTTAATTTATAGTAATTAACAATGAACTTTAAAAAAAATCATACGAGCTTTGTTAAATTATGTTTAAATTTAAAGTTTAAGGTTACGTTGAAAATAAATTGCTTCATTGTCAGCACCACAAATAAGTTGTTGTTTTTGAATATCCAATGAGTTGATTGGCATATAAATCGGTTGTATTACATCATTGATTGACAATCGTGTTTTTACTTTGTCCGTGTTCACCCAAAAATTTGAATATTCCAGATCTCCTAGAGTATAAATTAATTTTATTAGAATAAAATTTCAAAACTATTTATCAACACTATAAGTCTTATGGATATAAATTCTTAGATAACAAAATTATAGATATGTGAATTTTGGATTATTACAATATTATACGTGCATTGATAGAGAATCATCTTAGATTATTTGTTACATGATTGATACTCAGTCTGTCCTATCTTGTCTTGTACTTAAGGTATATTAAGGATAAACCATAGACCTTATACTCATAGACGGAGCATCCAGGTGGGATGCGGGTTGGTGGTGCGGTCATTCCTAACGTGCCAGCAGTGATACCATTCCTTGCGACCAAAAACATTGTTATTAACACTTACCACATAATATTTAAATATGCTGTGATGATGCATACCACATTACGATAAATATTACTATTGTAAAACCTGGTTGTGTTTTCGCGCATGCGCAGAAGAAGATTCCACACATGTGCAGCGCACCCTGTATTTGCCGCGGGAACTACGATCATGCTCCGTCTATGAGTATAAGGTCTATGGGATAAACATAGACAGATCTGTGGCTAATCTGATAAGAGCTGCTTCAATATGCCACTAGACTACAACTACAGCAGCTGTACACAATGTTGAAAATATTATGTACTTTCTATGCTATATTTTTGACATTTTAACAAACTTGCACTGTATAGGTTAATCTGTTTTAACTTAAACATAAATAATTTATAACAAACAAATACTTTGTTTTTAAATATTATGTTTGAGTCAGCATTACTCAATTTAAATAGCATAAAAAATTATAATATTATATAATATAATAGGTATAGGTAAATTAGGTATGTATTGTAAAAGTTATTTTACTGTCCCATTTACTTTATTATTTGTATACAACTCAATATACCTGGGTCAACATGGCACATATATGATTTTTTAGAACTCCATTGTAGTAATCTTCCTCCGAATGAACATGTAAATAAATGATCTGGTTCTAAAGGGTGAAATGCTATTTCGGTAAGTGATGATGCGTCACCACTATTCATAGTTGTTAATAAGCTATTGGTTCTCATGTCCCAAACACCAACATCTCCTTCTTCAGAGCCGGTAAAAATGAAATGTTTTTGACTAGGGTGTTGAGCAACACATGTTATTGGCACTTGAGTCTGAAATTCAGATGTGTAAAATATAAATAAAATATTTTGTGCCAAATACAACATGATAAATATTAATAATATTACCTGAGTGAAATTATTGATATTGGCCGTTATACTACTTTTAGCAACTCGTAAATCCCAAAGTTTCATTTGACTTAGTGCATTGCAGCAGAGAACTTCAGTATCAGTTAAGAAACAAATGCATGTTAAAGGTGAGCTACTTATTCCTTCTAGATAATCAAACATCCATATTATATGTAAATATTTATCAACAATTTTAATTTTTAAAAACGTTTCAAGAGAATATAACAATTTGTATCCACATCCAACAACAAAATGTTTAGGTACTTACCTAGAACTTGATGAATTTGTTTAGTGTTCAATGATATGACATTAAGTTTATAATCATCACCAATGGTTGCTAATGAAAAGTTACATACAGCAAGATCCTTGCAAGAGCATCTCTGTCCTTTACTGTAAATAATAATTTATATATAATCTGAGTCTTACTAACTAAGTATAAATTGAATCACATCATTAATTCATGGGTATTCATTTTTTTAAATAATTATTTTGGAAATGACAACCTATAAATACAATTTCATTATTTAATCAATATAGTTTAATATAATATGTATAAATGAACCAAAATTATTGTCAAAATACTGAAGTGAAATTAAATTTTAATCTTACCCCAATGAATGTAGATTGTCCCAAGCCATGACTTCTTCGAGATGAATATTAGAGTCTTCATTCTCACCAATGACGCGATATACTTTAACTGTTCCATTGTCTGTACTAACAGCTACAAACTTGTTATCTAAAAACTTGAAATAATAATAAATATTATTTAGTTAGTTTATAAAAACTGTATGGTGTTTATTGTTATTAAATAAATAAATTCTAGCTTTTTCAAAAAACAATAAATAGATTATTAAATTTGTAGTTGTCATTATATCAAATAAATAGCAAAATAAAATAAGAGGAATACACATCAGCGACTGATAGAATAAGAATATTTCATCTTTATCCTATCAAAAACTTGACCAATCTACATGCTATACTATGGTAAACGAGAATAACTTATAATATTATACATACTCTAATTTGTGTAACATTTCCGTTTTGTTGTACAGAATCCAAAAGTTTTGGAGGGAAATCTTTGGCAGAATTTTCGTCTTCCGATGTCAGTCCCCACAATTCTATTACGTTGTCCTATAACGATAAAAATAATAATGAAACGCTCACATATTACATGACAATCTACATCTACATCATTAATCTTACATCTTCATTGTCCCACGAACCGGTGACAAACATTGTCGATGCCATCAGGTCATCTGGCTTCCATCTCACTCTATTCACCTTTCTGCCGATAAATTCTGCAAATATGCCCGTGTTACTCATGATTGTTGTCCAACGCACTCGACCCGGGTTTCCTAAAGTTTCAATGGGTTTTAAGAAAACTCGTTGTAATAATCCTATACGAGCATACGACTATTATGCCAAATTACCGAAATATGTTTCAGTTTAGTTTTTGAATATTAAACCGAGATACGAGATCCGATAAATTGATTGCGACTTCCGGACCAAATGAAGTTAGCATCGTTAGTCGTAAATGATAAGATATTTAAGAGGCTAAAAAGCACGGTTGTAGGTATATCTTAAACCGTGCTAAAAAGTTGAGACCACGATGTAGATAAAACCGAAAGTGATAAGCATTAAGCACTTACTAATAAACCCTCAAGTCGTAGTGACTACATTTTCAATATTATGAGGACATTTTAATTAATTTAGCCTAATCCTAAGACGTTGTTCATTTTTTTTTTAAATTTTTAACCCAATTTGAAACTTAACTGCAGTATGGGCATCGAAAAAGCTAGTATGTATATTATATTTATTTAATTTTATTCATTTTGTTCAATATATCTATATTAATTAAAATTTATACAATTTATTTATAACTTAGATAAATCAAAAAATCGAAGAGCATTTTTAAAATGGAAGAAAGGTTTGTCACTTATTTTTCAAAACTACTGAAATATTTTTAATTTAAGACTTATTGTATGATGGTGTATTCCTATTATACATGTCGCTACTATCTGCAGGGGCAGATATAACTATATAAGGGATGGGATATGGGGGCCAAAGCCCCCTCCCCATTAGGCCTTAGGTACTTAAAAATATTTCACTTTTGCCTACGTAATTATATAATATATTATGTAATAAAAAATAATTTTGTTATTATTATTATTTTATAATATGCATGTTATATTCACTATAAAAACTAACTTAATGCCTATGTTTTTATGTACTTTAAGTAAATTTGTCTAGTCCCTCCCTTTATTCATTTATAGATCCGCGCCTGCTCTGCTTACTATAATTAAAATAATTTTTACAAATAAACAGTTGTAAATTTTTTGTCATTTGACAATTAATAGGAAAAAAATTAGAATCAATAAAAACAGCAAATGTTCAAAAAGCTACACATAAGAAACCTGAGAAAATAACTGAACCGCTTCCATTATCCCAGACTTTAGCTGAATTTGTAAAAAAAACCGAATCAATGCAAGCTGGATTTGTTGAAGTTGAAGATGTTGAAGAAGAGTCAGGTTATAAAAATGTTGTGAAATTGGATAATAAGACTTTTAAAGATGAATTCAGAAAAGTATTGTATTTTTATTCAAATTATATGTTATGTTTTAATAATTATTAAATTAAGTCATTAACTGTTTAGGTGGTTAGTGCTGCTGATGTTGTTTTAGAGGTAGTTGATGCCCGTGATCCATTAGGCACCAGATGTAAACGAGTGACCGAATCAGCTCAAGACTTGGGAAAAAAACTTGTTGTGGTATTAAATAAAACAGACTTAGTCCCAGCCGAAATAGTCCGTGATTGGCTGTCATATTTTAGAGGGCAATTAGGAACCCCGGCAGTACCATTTAAAGCTAGTACTCAACAAGCGGGTTCACGAATTGGTCATAGAAAAATGAACAAGTGTAAAAAAGATACGGAAAAAGCTATCAGCCTGTGTGTTGGTGCAGAATTAGTTATGACACTTTTAGCCAATTACTGTCGTAGTGACAAAATGAAGACATCAATTGTTGTAGGTGTTGTAGGTAAATAAAATAATAACATTTATTCTAAATTGTAGTTAAAGTTGTTAATCATCATAATATATGTATATTTCTTTTGTTCAAACTTAATGTCATAATATTAAATATAATAAAATGTTTTAGGTATGCCTAATGTTGGTAAAAGTAGTTTGATTAACAGTTTGAAAAGGTCCAGAGCGTGTCAAGTTGGAGCTGTCCCTGGTGTAACCAAGTATTATAATTTTATGTTAATTTTATTATACCTACGCAATAGTTTAGCATTATTTTTTTCTATTTTATTCAAAATGTACAATGTACCTATACAAAATAATTTAATTATTTGGTAATGATTAGTATGAAACAAAATATTGCTATTTGCTTGTATAATTTATATATAAATATAATCGTTTGTTTAAATTGCTGATTAAACTAACTGATTTAATAATTAAATTTTAGAAACATGCAAGAGATTCAGTTGGATAAACATATTAAACTATTGGATTGCCCAGGTGTAGTTTTAGACAAAACATCTACTACTAATAGCGTAGGATTAAAAAATGTTGTAAGTTCTGGAAATATTGAAGATCCTATTGCTTGTGCTGCTACAATTGTGGGACGTGTAACTAAAGACCAGGTATATAATTAATATTTATGTAAACTAGTTACTGTGTAATGAGTGTGATTCTAACTACAAATTAAAAATATTATTGAACTTATAATCATTACTTTGTCGTTTTACCTGATGTTGAATTCTGAAAAATCAAAAGTTTTCCTATTATTTGTTTCAACTAGTTTTGAATAATTTGTTATTATTTGAGGTGTGCTCTAAAAGTTTCATATAAAAAAAAATAGAATTTCCCATTAGAAAACTTAGCACAATTTACTTTTAATCTATTTTAAAATTGATTCTGATGTAAATTATAGAACAATCATCATAGGAACTTAAAAGTGTCAACAATTCTATATATTTAATAAATATACATAAAATATTATGAAAAATAATCCAAAATCACTACGTTGTTTTATTACCCGGTTGAACATTAAACATTTTTTATATTATTTAAAAATTTAATTTAATTTTTAATTATCTAACATAGCTAATAACTATACAATTTATTACCTACACAATTAAATTAAAATAGGTGATTTAAGACTATAGGATGGCTATAATAGATCTTTTATAAAAATATATATGAACATAAGTGGGTAGTGATTTATTATTTATTTAATTATATAAAATTCCTAATACCAATTTATTCAGTCAATATTAAGTTCTTATAACTTTTATACAGTGTTAGCTAAGTTACTTAACTTGTTATTCAAACAAAATTTTATTGAAATTCTCTTTTTTTCTTGATGAAAAACTCTACTTTTCAATATCAAAAGTAACTTTGTAAAAAAAACCATACTATACTCCTCGCCATGAAAGAAGGAACCCGTTTCGCGCATGCAGACTGTAGGCATTCCCTTTTTGTGCCATTTAGTGTATGTCAAATACGTGGCGATGCACGGAATCGAAAGTGTTTCGGTCGGGACTCAGGTTTTTTCTCTCGTGGTGCGGAGTTTATAGAGTTAATTTCTCTAATTAAAAAAAAAATTTAAGCCTGATTAATATTTAAAAAAAAAAATACATTTAAATGAATTTGTATAAGTTAAACTCGATTGTAGTTTGACTAGTTGAATGAAAATTATTTCATCCGTATTTTTTATTTTATTACCCATCATAATTGTATTATTCAAAAACATTTTGTTTTTTAATAGATGCAAAAGCTATATGGAATTGGACAATATGATTCATGTGAACACTTTTTATATTTAAAAGCTAGACGGTTTGGAAACATTGGTCGTGGCGGAATCCCTGATATATTTACATCAGCTCGCAGCTTGGTTGAAGATTGGAATCGGTATGTACAGTCAAACTAGCAGGTTTACTCGAAATAGTTTCCTCATTTTTTTTTCAGTCCCTAGACTTTCCTATTATTGTATTATTCTTTGATAACTAACTTTTTGGCTGGTCGCTTGAACTTCAAGTCCACACATATCCCACTGTATTAAAATGCTTAAATAGAGTAAAAATAATAATAAACATTTTATTTTAGAGGCAAAATTAGGTATCACACACTTCCACCAGAAATTGAAGCAGTCCACTTAAGTGCACAAATTGTTACGAATGTAACAGATGTATTTAATTTGGATAATGTGCAACGAATAGAAACAGAATTCATGGAAGAACTTGCCAAGTTACAACCGGAATCAACCGGTGAAGGAGTGAAAACAGATACAATGGATGTAGATGGCAAATCAATGGTAGTAGTTGATGATGGCGTACAAACAAAAAAATCTGGAAAATTACGATGGAGGAAAAAGAAGAAATCTGAGCCTATGGAAACAAAAATTGTTTTACAACCTGGTATTTTAAAACTAAAAAAATTACAAAAGGCCAATGCTAAGAAACAACGAAAAACAGCATCTAGATTGATTAAATGTGAAAAATTATTAGATAATATTGATTTACTGTAGAATCTAAATGTTATCAAATTTAATTTGCATTAAATATATAAGTTTATTATCTAATTAATTATTTTTGTTTCATAATATAATAAAACTTTAGAAGGAAAGTGGAACCACAAACTCAAAAATTCTTTCTTGCCTCTTATTACCCATATTACCCTATACAATGCCCAGTGGTTTTCGATTATCCATTATTATACTATATTAGTACAAACACTTGCCTGTATGTATGGGAAAATATTATATTGTATAGATAGGTACTAAGAATTTATCGTAACAATGATAAATTGTTAATTACTAATTAGTAATTAATTGTTGGAATATATTTATATTTGGACATGCCTGAAAGTTGGTATGTATGTGTTTTATAAAGGAAAAGGAACAGGAGCGGTTGATTTTTAAGTTACCTACCCATTTGAGCTGGTAAAAACTTTTGCCTCTCTATAAAAAATTTAAATTACGCCACTGCTACCAAGACAAATGATCTCTCGGTTTGCCTTGCCAGTCAATCGTCTCTGTTCCTTGATTAATCAAAAATAATAATCTCCACAATTTCTTAAAAATCCAAACTATCTCAATTGACGAATTCATTTTACATCACTTTTCATTACTATTTAAGATAGTATCTTTAATCGTGCTTTTCATTCAAAGTTAACCCATCATAAAAATTCATTCCCAAACTCATTTATTATCGTCACAATGTACTCAGTTGAAATTACTTTTGAAACATACGTATTGTATCGTTAAGAACGATGGTGCAGAAAAAAAATTGCGGAAATCATCAGGTAGGTATTTTGGAAGTTACCCAGACAGCAATTTTTTGTTTAATAATATTATTATAACATAATAACGAATAATATTAGTATAACGTTATTATAATACTATTATAATATTATTATTACAAAATGCTGTCTGGATATATTCTTCTAAAGTTTGCGATTTTACGCATACGCACAACACTACATTTTACTACAGCGCTTATAACGAATTTTGATTTTCTTTTACATTCCTATGTAATTATAACTTTATAAGCATACTGAAAACAATTACTATTATTAGTTTTAAAGTTAAAGCTAATTGAAATGTATAGTATTTTAATATACACCCAGTTTGTTACGTAAAACCACGTTGGGACGTTGGGTGAGTCTCAGACTACAAATAACTAAGTACTAAGTACTAAGTCCGACTGCCAAATTCAGCATGCTTATGATGACTACATAATTGGGAGGTACGAAAAAAAAAATAATCTAAATTCGTTATAGGCGCTGCGTGCGGCAGTAAAAAAGGTAGGCAGGTACTGTAGTGTTGTGTGTATACGTAGTATATTATAAACGTAAAATCGCTACTTTGGAAGAATATAACTTCCAAAATAATGATTTCCGAAATGTTTTTTTTCACCAACGTTCTTAGCTCGTTAAAATACGTATGTTTCGGGAAAAATATTCAAAAAAAATGCTGGGTAGCTAAAGTGAATTTATGACAATTTATTTTCTGAGAAAATACATTTTTTGTTCATTATTTAAAACTAAATACATGAATACATGATAGACTATCATATAGGTTAAGGAAATTTCAACTTTCAAGGGCACATGGTAACAAAGAAATATTCAGTTATATTTATACTCATATAGGTACCTACCTACGATATACCTACTCAAGAAAATAAAATGCAACCTTACAATTAGATTTATGAATAAAACATATTATAATAATGCTCGAACAAAGAGATATAGACAGTTATTGAATAGGTATGATGATAACTGGTTTAGTGTCAATGTCCATATTTGTTTAATTGGTAATTATTTTAAACAACTGCAAACTTTTATATACCTATACAATATTATGTATTTATGTATTAGGTTTAAGTATATTATAGAAGTCTGTGGTTATATATTACCGGAAATATAGTAGGTACCTATGGTATGTAGGTCGTAGGTAATAGGTATACTAACTATATAGTGCTGGTAAGGTCTTCTCAGTTTTCATCTTCATAATTTGTCACCAACTGCTCATAAAGTTTACAGTTTACACACAATATTAAACCTATATGTACTAAGGGTTGTTATGTTTAAAACAATAGTTTTAAACGTTTTGTGCATTGTTTAAAACGAATAAAACGGTGTAAAATCCAACTGAAAATTGTGTTGTTTTTTTTTGTTTATTATTGATTTTAGTGCATTGGCACTGAATGCAGATACCTTGATTGATGATTTACCGTATGACTATAATTCAATTACAGGTCGACATGACAAAAAACTATGGTTAAAAGCAATTGATGAAGTACTTCGGTCGTTTAATAAAAATAGCTCATTGGAATTAGTACAATTACTTATAAATTAAAACGTTACTGCGACGTGACTACGTGAGCCATTCTCTAGTTTCATGCAAGTTGTACACGAAAAAAAATTAATATAAAATATAATTTTAGGTAAATATCATTATGAAATCATATGAAAAAGTAAAAAGTAAAAATTAACTAAAAAATTGCGCCCTAGGCACGTGCCTTGGTGGTCTATGGATAAATCCGCCCCTGGGTTTAATACTTAAATGCAATGTTCATAGGTAATTTATTAGTTTGTTATTAGTTAGTTACACAGACTTCTATATAATAGTATTATATAGAAGTCTGTGGTTAGTTATAAACGCATGATATAACTTAAAATTATATAACCATAGATAATATAAGAATATTATACTATTATCTATGGATATAACTTAAACGTAGAATTATTGTATATAATCTAAGTTTCATATTTTTGCTTGGAATGAATATGGCTATAAAAGCAGGGTACTTATTATAAATTAATAACAAGATATATTTTTACCTTAAAATGTTGTACACCGATCACCCATAAAACTATCGACGGGCGCCAATAAGTCATTTCCAATTTGTCGCCATAATATTTAATATTTATTACTATTTTAGTCTTAGAATTAAATATTGGAATATGTATTAAATTAAGTTGTTACAGTAAAATAAAAATTTGCCCCAAAATAAATAGGAGAATTTGGGCAAAATGTAAAAACTCATATTTTAATAACCATTTGAAGAAATAATTAATATGTACAGATGATTCATTTAATTCTACCCCAGTCTTTTTTCTATTCTAATGAATTATACCAGAGATATTCAATTCCATTTGCCCCAAATTTTTTATTTTTTAAATTGTAATGGGGCAAATGTAAATTTAAAATTAACTAAATAATGTTTTTATACTAAATATGAGCCCAGAATATTGTTCCTTGGACATATTAAATTCGGAACGGAGCAATTAATGTATTGATTTTACAATGATATGTAGGTATTTTTTAATTTTTGTGTCTCACCACCGTTTGAGGCAGTAAAACTGCTTCGATTTTCTTCAACAGTATCTTGTTTGATAGGAAAGTAAATCTATCTAGTTGGTGCATTCGGGAGATCAAATTTTAAAATTCTCAATAGTTTTCAAAAGCACCGGGAAAATAACATAAAAATTAAGGAAAACGGGAATTTTACGCAAATTTGTTTTGATAGAATCGATTTTGGTTTTGGACTTTGGTGTACTTTAAAACAAATGTACATATATACATGCAATTTTCACTGGTTTTTGCAATATTTGCATTTTCTATACACAACATTTTCAAAATATTTTGATTTGTTTTGAACTGTTTAGGAACATTTTCAGTTTCTAATTTATTAGTCTTTTTTTCTATGAATGTCAATAAAACTTTATTTATTGGGTAAAAAAGCTTGAAAATTTAATATAAGGCTTCTACTATATTGTTACAATGACATTTGAAAAATATTAAAAATCCTTAGTCACAGTTTTTTTTTATAAGTATTTAAAGTTCGAATAATTATTGCAGGTAACTCATAGATTTGATATTACACGTTTATAAAGAACATCATTATAGACTTATTATGAGATAGCCCGATTAACTAGCAGCGCCAACCTAGCGGATATTATTACAACTACGTAAACTGTAACGAGTTGTGACCGGGCAGTTGTGTACAAATCATATTGTCGACGTCTGACCTGTTCTTTATAATCGTGCTTTTGCATTAAAGTGATTTCTCTTGGTACTCCTAGACACAAGGTGGATTTATAAATCCACCTTGCATAGACCTTATACTAAGTCACGATTAAAGATATATATCTATATATCTAAGTCTATGTTGGTACTACAAAATATATCAAAGATGTACAATATTATGTATTGGAGCGCTAGTAGTTATTCTCATATCGTTGATCAGCTGTTAGAAATCAACATTTATGCGCACCACTTTTGTTGTGTATATGCGTAGGGTCGTTGAGAAACCTGTGTCCTGTATATGGTATATCTTTAATCGTGGGAAAGAGTAAAGACGTAAAGTACTCACTAGTGTCACTACTGACCAGTGTTTCTCAGTCGTCACGGACTACAAATCTTGGCTTTACGGTCGACCGATGACCGAATAAATGTTTATGGACGTCAGACGACGTGCACTCGAGATTTCCTTTCGTGGCTGACGCGATTAGATATTTACAGATCATTAGCCGCCGTAACGCCGATCTGAAATGAATACACCCGAGGGATCTTCTGCGGCCGGGACGCCGTCTACGATTTCGTTGGATTCGCTTCCCGTCGAGGTAAACACGTCATGGACGAGGAGAAAGCGACCACGTTGTGGGACTGTTTCCTTTATGTCGGGGGCCGAATTTGACAAATTGTACGAATTAAGTAGGTACTTTACTGGATGTGTAGGCAGGATATTGAGAATTGGAATGTGCTGGGGTTTTGATCAGTGGCGCAACTACACCTAATGGTGCCCTAGTTACTAAAATTACTTGGTGCCCTACTACATATTATTTGCATTATACAATTATAATTTATAGTTATGGTGACCAAATAAACAAATTTAAAAAAGTACATTT
>NC_042494.1:51417293-51431142 GCF_005508785.2 Acyrthosiphon pisum | reverse complement strand
TAATCATATTGATACCTATAGGTAGATCATTATAATGTCCAGACATCAGAAACATCTGAGGATGGTGTGCCACGCTCTTGGTCTACTTGTACAGTTATACTTGTCGTATATCAATACCTACCAAACGTTTTTCCGATTCCCGATACAAATGTTGACGTTAGACAATGAGTGCATTAATTATATAATTTAGTTACAACAGCTTCATTATTATAGTTGTTTGACTGCTTGTCTTTCCAGAGGCTCTTCACTGTAACAAACTGTAGATCTGCTACAGTGCCGTAAATCAATAATTCGCTCAAATTGAAATTTTTGCCCCTTAGATATTTCTAATGATTTGTGAACGTACTGATGCTGACACACTGGTTAGGTCGTTGAGGTTTGTCAACAAACGGTTCTACGACATAATCAGTGACACCTACCGATGGAAGAAAAGAGCCATGCGTACATGTAATGATTGCGATATACCGTTCATGATGACTGAGAATTACAACGGTGAGACTAGGCCGTCAGTGTGCATTGGCATGGAAAATACATTTTGGTGTTTCTTGTTTGTTTCCATTTCGCAGAAAACACATTTAATTGGATGCAATATGCCTGGCACACAGAAGTGGAAGACAGTTGTTGGAGCGAATATGAGACAAAAACCACTACTACTGTTTTTAGTGGAGCTCATTTTTCGGAAGTGGATGCCGTTCTTATGGCTAAAGTAAATATTTTAAGATAACAAAACTATTAAAAATTTGAATAACTTATCAACAATATTTTCAGGACGGTAATCATTGTTTTTCTGCATCAAGAGATCGTTCTATATGTTTGTGGAACACGATGGATACAGTAGAGAACCCTGTCCCTGTGGTACACAAAGTAGACAGCCATTTAGGATGGGTATGGGATTTAGGAATTTATGATGATGATCATTTTTTATCATGTTCTTGGGATTCAAAAGTCAAATTATGGAATACGAGCAATTTCATGCCTTCTGCACAACCAATACACACCTTTAGGTAATTGCAATTTAAAAACACATTTGTATTTGCTTTAAGAATAATATAATTATAAATACTATTGATTTATGTGTAGTACTGACGCAGCTGTGTTGTCAATTACAAGCAAAGAAAATTTTATTGCTGCCGGATTATATACTCCTAAGATTATTGCATTTGATCCTCGGGAACCTGAAAAACGACTATTTGAACTACTACATTCTCATTCACGTAGTATTATTGATTTATGCTTAATAGAAGATTATTATTTGGTATCAATGAGTGAAGACAAAACTGTATCTATTTATGATTTGCGTAAAAATAGAACTGTCAAAGCTATGCTCCTCTCTATTAAAGTAAAAAAAAACTCATCATTCTAAAAATTGTACTAATTTAATTATTTATTAAGTATTATTATTTTTATATTTTTTACTTTTTTGCTACAGAGCAGTAGATTTCCAATGTGTGGTTCTTACTATGACAATATACTATTTATTGGCGATAATCGAGATGGTATGTACTGGTTGGACTGTTCAGATGGGTTGTTTGATGTTATCGAGGTAGGTTTTTGTGTTTTAATTCAAAGTAAATAATTACGTTAGTAACATTTTTCTAGGTTGTGAATCTTGCAAAGCCTATAAATGACAACGTCCGAAACTACAAGCTTAATTGCATTAAATGTACTAATTACGGTAGTATTATGACTGGGGGAAATGAAGGAGCTGTTTACATTTTAACTCCAACAAATCCTGCAAAAGTTATAGCCAAAATTCAACATTCCACCAGTTCAGAAATAACTTCAGTAAGTAGATCTTTGAATAATAATGAGGATTTTTATACTTAAAACATGTATTTAATTTTTAGATTGACTATCAAAATGATACTTTAGTTGTTGGATATGTCAGCAGCAATGTACAAGTATGGAAAAAAAAATAGTTATATCTGTGATATCCAAATACATTTCACTGCCTTTAATTCTCAATTATTATAAATTATAATGCAAAATTGTAAATATTAATTGTTTTTTATGAATAATTTAATAATGCAGAGAATCGTTTAAAATATTTTATTTTAAGAATATTAGTCCTTTATTTTTGACACAATTTGAAATTTGAAACTAACCTAAAATTATCGTAACAAAGTATTATAATTTATATCGAACACAAAACTCAATAATTATACATTTTATAAATACCACTGTTAAAACCCGGTTATTTCTTTTTCTTTTTTACCACTTTTATACATTATACTATGTTTAACTAATAAGTAAAACTTATTTCATCTAATCCTAAAAATAATAAAAATTACCTGACCTATTATTTTAACTAAAACAACAATGGATCAGTTCTATTTTACATGATCTACTAATTTGTAATATTTTTTAGTAATTTTTTATATAATATTTTTGTTCCTTTGGATTATGGCTCACTTCTGGACCCTAGTCGTAAATAAGTATTAATAATTAATATTAATATCCTATTTGATATTATTAACAAATAATATTACATTTATTTTTCAGTACTTCAATTCAATAAATAACTATATTATAAGCATTATTATTTATATTTATATTAATATATTATTAACTATTATAGTTTTAAATGATTTAATTTAATTTAAATTCATTACCATGACAATACATTGTAACACTGCCTTCTAAAATTATAAATGATTAATATATTTTAACCATATGTGTATAATACCCTTTATATTGAAAGATAATATAAAATATATATTTATAAATTTATTATTTAGTAATTTAATCCTGTGCATATTTAGTACCACACATGTGTTTTTAGTGAACATGTCATTATTTTACAATTTAAAAATATGAGTGTATGACCAAATGTCCTTATTAAGTTTAATATTCCTGCTGTAATAATATACGTTTGAGAAGATATAATATAATGTATTTAGTAAATATACTAAATTACTTGAGGTCAAATTTTTATGAAGTAATGCAAGCATATTAGTATGTAGAGATCAGTGACTAAATTACAATATAATAGTATTATCAGTTATTAATAATTAAATTATTTATCTAAGACTATTTAAATGAATTATTGTTTGTACTATAGTACTGAATAATGTGAAAAATGTTTTAATCTTCTCAATATTGGGATGACCTAAGTCTCCAGTGATAACTAATTTTCTCCAATATTATTAAACCCTTAAATACTAGGTGACAACATGGTACAACCTACTGCCCTGCACAGTTCTATGCTATTAAGGTTTTTTGTTAATTTAATTTCAATAATTTAAGAACAGATATTTTTATAATTTATAAATCTATTTAACAAGAAACATATTTATTAGAGTGAAATACACAAGTATATAAAAATATGCTAATGATTTTATAATAAATAAGATTAAATAGTCTTGAAAGTCATATATTATAATTGTTTACATAAGACCAACTGATTTTGTAACATAGTATATTATGTAAAATTAAAACAGGCCTTTACATTCAACAAAATTAACTCATAATAGCAAATTATTAATTAATTTATCTAATTTAGTAATAAAATAATAACATTTTGTTTAAAAAAGAAATACAATAATTACAATGTAGATAATTTACAAAAAAACATCAGACTAGAAACTGATTTCATTATGATGTTAATCAATAGTGAATGATAATTAGTAAAATGTTAAGTTAATTCCAAAATACTTGTTTCCCAAAATGATGGTCATGTTTATAAGGAAAAAGGAAGAGGGATCCACTCTGGAATGTTGGTAATAAAGGAACTTTAAGGAATTAATGAATAATGGAGGATTAAATTCTATAAGGAATTTAAAAGCCCAAACAAAAAAGGAATTAACAAATGGGCGACTAGTATTATTCAAGAATTTTGGTTTAATAGGCCTGATGCTACTAAATAAAAACATTATCAAGCGCTCTACAAATACAAAATAATTTATAATTATTTAAGTAAACATAAAAAAAAACTATTAATAATAATCAACTGTAGAAGACAAAATAATAATAGTTTATAAAATTTGATCATACAAACAGTTGTATCACTCTAAATTGACAAAATATATGAAATTTGGTTGTGAAAAAATTATCACATAAAACAAATTTTAGAACATTAAAACAAAAGAAATTGTTAGGTATTATTGATTTTGTAATAATCCCCCCTCCCTTCCCTCCCGCAGGTCCAACAAGACGAGCCAGGTCTCGGCACGAAGCCTGTTTGAAAAAACCCCAAAAGATGCAACGCTGGATTCACCCATGTTGCGCCCCAAATTTCCTAATCAAACATAAGTAAATTATTAATAATATTTTTAATCCAGCAAAAAAAAAAATGCTTACAGAGTTGTCTTAGATTCCATATGCAGTTGATAGGCGCTCCTTCAACTGTTGAGGAAATTGATCAGTAAATCTAGTCCAATTTTCTTCTCCTACTTGATTTTTAAAGCCATGTAATATCTAAATAACAATTTAAGTTTAAATATTTAAATATAAAATTAACTAATATAAAATGAATCCAAGTTATATAAAATAAATAATAACTTTGTAAAACATATCCTTTAAGTCGTCTTTAGGATTGATCCATGAAGCAATGGCATCACAAAAGAATATGAAATCTTGAACTACTCCACCAGGATTTAGACTTATCATTTGACACATACCTCTAAATGCACTGTCTTTTTCATCATTGTCTCGGATATTACGTAATGAAGTACACCTAGAACAAAAATAATATTAGCATTGCTCAAAAAACAATTTTAAATTGTTAGTCAAAAATATTTATATTAGTAAATAAGATGCACATTTTGTGTCCCCAACCAATATGTATGTAATAAGTTTATAATTAATTGATTAAAATAATAAAATTATAAATATAATAAACAATAAAAATATATTATAAATAAGTAATAAGAAAAGTAAAAAAAAATAATTGGTACACACCACATGCGTACAAACTGTTGTAACAGCGGGGCGACGTCTTGAGGGCACACATAACCTAGTCGGCCGATTGTAATTGCTATAAAAAAAAAAAACAAAAAAAAAAACGAAAAAACTAATAAAAAATAAATCCATCAAATAACAAATAAAATAGTAAACCATAATAAGTATACAATATTTTTTTTTAAAACAAAATAAAATTAATACACCTAATAAAGATCAAAACTGATGTCTACAATCAAAACCTAAGAGTTAATAATATTGTTTAACATTTATTGAATAAGATGATTGATAATTCATGATGTAAAGCAATATATTATATAACCAAACTAAATTAATGTTAATGGTTATAAGTTATTATCAATATATATAGTATATAAATACGTTGTATATTAAATAAAATATGCACAAACAAGTACATAAAATTTAAAATATTTAATTTTTTGTTTGTTTAATATGTGGTTAAAGAGGAAAAGTTAATAGTTTTGATTATTTTGCGACTTGGAATTATTATAAACAATTTAAATTATTTATATTTTAGATGATTGGTGAGGAATATATATTATTTAAGTCCTAAAATGGTTACTATTTTAGTTATTTGGTACTCATCAAATAATATTTATGTATATTTACAAAAGTGACTTCACCACTATCAGTGATCACATTGTTGGATGGACAACTCCAAAAAATATTTAACATCTAGTTGTTAGTTTATACACCAAACAAATGATTACAGATGATAAAATAATATAATCAAATGCCACGTACAAATACCATTAAACTATTTAACCTATCCTAATTACATTAGGTTAATGATTAATAATCGAGGTGATTTAATAAAATATACTGAATGTTTAGGTATCTAATGTGAAATAAACAATTTACAAATACAACAAAAATTTTTTGTGATTAAGATGATTTTAAAAGTAGAATGTGTAGGCATTTAGTTCTTCATCGCTCTTTGGCAATATATAATCTACATTTATTTTATTTTTAAAAAATGTAAAGTATAACAAAAATATATTTATTTGAGTAATTAACATATTAATGTTCTCAGAATTTATTCATATTTACCTGTATTTTCTAGTAGAGTTTTAGGTGTATTTGTTCGGTTCATTGTTACTACTAACTGATTTAAAATGATTGGTACATATGGTTGCATTTCAGTACCTATTAGAATATACAAAAAATTTAAATTTATAATGTAACACAAATCTTTACAACGCATACTCCTTTTTTCCTTTTAATTATGCATTTACTCAAATTCTGATCCATGACGTTTTTAAATATTCTTAAAGATCATATTTTTAAATACTCAAGAATTTTTATACCATTAAAGGATTGTCCAGGGGTTGATACAAACTTTTTTTTCAAATAAAAACTTATTTTGATGCATCTAAATTAAAATGTGTACAAGCAGATTTTAAGTTATTTAGCTATATGTATGTACTAAGGATAATCTAACTTATGTTAAAAGGTATGAAAAATATGAAGGATTAAAAAATAAAATAGTTAGTATAAATTAATATATTACAAACTATTTGCGCATCATAAGAAATAAACAAAATATCACATACAATTTTGTTTTAGGTAAACTTTTTAATCTTTATTCAAGACTATTATCCTTAGTTAAACATGAAGTTTAATAATTCATAAACCGCTTATTTCAATTCATAATATTTATTGATAATGTACATTTTTACTTTTATGAAGTTTTTATTGCGATAGGGCAATTTTTAAATGGTATAAAAAATCTATTTAAAAATATGAACTTTAAGTAAACCTAAAATATAATATTTTTTAGAATAAATTCATTATTATGGGATAAAAAAGGAAGGATAGTTTTTTATTGGCAAGCTTGGTAAATTGAATTAACTAGTATTTACATAATAACATTTAATCATTTTATTACCCAATTTTACAGCAATCTCTCCTATTGCCCATGTGGCATTATTACAAACTGAGATGTGATCAGGATTCAAATTTTGGGCTAATATTGGCATGAAATCAGCTAAAAAATAAACAATATATTATTGGCATTAATTTAGTTATTAACTCTCTGTCAAGACTTTAAGTAAGTTTTGTTAATAATATAAAAAAACTTCCACACATTCTCTCTATCATTGTTCCAACCACTGAGAAATTCAACGCTACAAAACTATTAATTAATATTTAGTACTATTTACTAATACACCTAACATACAGTAGTTAATTTAAATATAAATATATGTATCAAGTAATTATACCTATACAGGGATGTACGTGTTGGAAACATGCTTTTGTCAGATCTCCAAGAAGAGCAAAAGAACTTTGCCTTACTTCAGCTAATGGATCTTGCATGCACTGATAAAGCAATTGTAATGTATTTGAACCATTTATTAAACTTTCAATAAATGTAGTTAATCCTTCTGCTAAACCTGATAGTAAGTCTAGAGCTACAATCATAAAATCCTTATCAGGTGCATCAAACTGGTCTGGACTTTGAGAATTAGCCTATAAATCACAATATTTATTTTATAAATATTAATGAAAAAAAAATGTACAATCTTATACTTACTATATTTTGGTTTAATGTTTGTTCAACTAGTGAAATACATCTTTTGAATACTGGCTCAGCATATGGCATGAATCCAGATTGTAATGCAGTGGCAACACTAGATAAACACTAACAGCAAAAATAAAATCAGTCTATTATTTTACTAAAAAATAAATGTATACATACTTCTAATAATGGAAACAGATCTTTATCTTCATCTTTCAACGCATTCCATTTTTGAATTAAGGGAGGCATCAATAAATGAATATATTCTGGCTTATTTAAATTATGACCAACCGAGTCAGCCAAAGTCCCAATTGCATCATATAAAATTAATAAATTTTTATGCTAAAATATAAATTTTAAATGTACATACTTTATTTACATAATCATAAGATTAAAATTTCTTTGCATTTTTAATTACTTGATATTTACTAAAAGCAAACACTAATGTTTCTAATATAAATCCTAAATATGGTACTAGTTCAGTAGTTGCTTCTTCTTCTAAAGTAGCAAAAGCAGAACATGCAGCTTCTTGAACCCTTTTGTTGGAATCCAATATTCGTTTAAGTAACTAAAAAAAAATGATATAAAATATTAAGTAAGGATATTATGTATGTTTCATAATATATTAATATTTTATATATTTTCTAATTATAAATTGTCAATACTTTCAGTATTTTACAACAAAAGTTTGCAAAACAGCATATTTATTTAAAGATTAATATTATTAATTAATATTGATTCATCAAATAATATTTTGCAATACAATTATGTACAAATATTATTGTATATATAATATATTGTTTTAGTTATCAAGACACTTTAAATATTATTTTTTCTATTCTAAAAACTATTACAAATATTGAAACAATTTAACATCTATTAATAAAAATGTCTTAATATATATTTTAAATTGAATATGTATATTAATACTATACTAAATTTAAATATACTGAAAATTGCCTTAAAAGTTTAAAATGTTATAGTATTTAGATACTACAGTAAATCAGATTACATTTGAGCCCCTAGAAAAATTAGTATTTACTATTTTTAAACATTTTGAATACACAGTTATAATTTAAATTTGATTTTAAAAATAATCTAATTCACTTACTTCATGCATCATTGATTTTAAATATAGTTCATGTGGTTGACTAACAACCCAGTGGCAATAACGAGAAAGTGTCCAACATATGATGGCTCGAACTAATGCTTTTTTGTCACTCAAATGATTAATCATGTATGGTATAAGTTCATTTAAATGTGGGATCATACCATTCATGCATCCTATATTAACATTTCAATAGTTAAGATTTTTCATTATTAAAAACCTTTTAAAGTTTTACCTTCAGCAATAGCTCCTAAAGCTAAGATTCCAGATTCTTTGACTTCCCATTCAGTAGATGAAAGTGTTTCTTTTAAAATAGGCATAAGTATTGGAAGAATATCCTCTTTAAATACATTAGCTAATACATCTAAAGCAGCAGCACTACACTTTCCTATATTATGACAATTGTAATTAAGTAAACAATTAACATAAATTTTCATTTTAATAGTTCATAACTCACTTAAATTCCAATCAGATAAACTGCTATCATCTCCTAAATTATCATCATCATCTTCTTCGTCATTATTATCTTCTTCATTACCATGTGTATTACGTGACTTATGAAATCTAGGGCGAATATCTTCTTCACGATCAGGAACATTTTCATCTTCTTCAACATCACCCTAAATAATTAATATACCATATTAGAATTTATAATGTAAGTTTAAAAATTAAATATTTATAAGGATTAACCTTTAATAAAATAATATCTATTTCTGAGTATCGCATTCCATTAACAAGAATAGGTACTAGTCTAGGTAAATATGGTGTAAGTGCTTCTTTACATATTTGTTGGTCAGCAATTGATAACCAAAACTCACATGCTTCTAATGCAACATTTTCATCTGGATCTTGCGTTCTTAATAACATATACTAAACAAAAGTACAAAACACCAATGTTATAATTTCTATTTTAAAATAACAATGAAAAAAATAAAAATGTATTTGCTAACCTCAATGATATCATGTAAATGGGGAAGTAGTCGATCCATTCTTACTTCTAAAAGCATAACAATTGCTCTGCAAACGTTTTTCCTAACTTCTGCTTCATCGTCAACAGCTAAATGAAATAAATTCTAAAACAAATATAAATTGTATTATTAATTATTGCTTTATATTTTTAGATATTACTTAAAAGCTGTAGTATTATTAATAATAAATATTACCTCTAAAAACACATCAATGTGATTCATTAAAGAAGGGGTTTTCTGTACGATAAACTGATTTACACATCCAATTGCATGTGATCTAGATATATGTAAAACAGTGTAATAATAACATAAATATACAAAAAAAATAAAATATTTTAGTAAATTATCATTTGTGAAAAATTAACTAATAAGCTGTTATATTTACCAATAAATATCACACAAATACAAAAGAAAATTAAAATATATAAATATATATATTTATATATGTAACAAATATTACCTAATTTTTGGACTTGAATGTTTAAAAAATTGTAGAAACTTTGGAATGAGGATATCAAGCGGCTTGTTTTGCCGATCGTCTTCTAAATACTCAGATGAATCTTCACATATTTTTTGCAAAGCTCCAAAAGCCCCCTATTATAAAAAGGAATAAAAATTACTTAGAATACAATAAACTCAAAAATTAAATTATTTTAATTGTATTAAAAAAATTATTATTAAAATAAATGATTTCACTAAAGATTAACAATATGTTTCGAATATGTTATAATTAAGAAAAAAAGCAGAACTTTAAAAATCTTTATTTGAAATAATATTTGAAAATAAAAATAAATCTATATAATAAGTTTAAAATAAAAATTAGATACCTCGCAAACATTATAATCGGCAGAATCAAGCATTTGACAAAGGGCAGGCAAAAGCTCAGGCCAGGTGTTGATACCACGTGATGCTATTGTTGTGATTAAAATGCCAACAGTTGCCCTTATTAATGCTGAATTATCTCCAACTGCAGTTAGGCATTCAGACTTTACAAACTCCGTAACTGTAGGGGGTAAATTTTCATAGTGACTCTTGATGTTATTTTTCAATATCAAACCGCTTAATGATCTTGTAGGTTCATCTAAAAAAAATAAATTACTATTATTTACTAATTTGTTAATAAAATTGTAAATTAAGTACCTAAATGATATTTAAAACATTATGCTAATTTGGCCAATATTTTTTTTTTAACTTCACTAAATTAATCAAAATTAAAGGTTTATTTAAAATAAAGCGGAACCAACCAAAGTTACAAAACTGATAATACTATACCTTCAGAAGTAAGTTTTGTCAATACAAATATCAAATAATTGTTAAAATCTGATACTTGATTTAGTTCTTCCAATTTCTGTGTAATCATATTAAGGAATTTTTTTATATCGTTTAAAATTAATTATTAAATATATTTTTTTTTAATAACACCTAGAATAATTAAGTAAAATATAAATATTAACATTGTACCATAACTATAAAGTATCATAATTTTAAATACCAAGTTCATAACTAAACCCTAATTAATAACTAAATAACCATTGCCTACCTATATATTAATTAAACAAAATTATTGTATCTGTAGCAGATTTAATAGATAGGTACATTATTATTATTATTATTCTATGAAATAATGTATGAAAATAGTATCTCGTTAGGAATTTAAACACTTTTAAAAACAATCCTATATAATATGATTTTCAATAAATATTCATATTCTTATTTCATATTTCAGATATTTTTAAATATATGTTTTACTATGCATTATGCTTATAAATGTTTTATCATACCTACTAAAAGATATTTAAATTTTTTTAACTAATAATAATTTTTTTTAAATATAAAACGGTAATTACCCATGTGTTTATGAAAATATAAAAGCCTGTCATTGTTTTACTTTAATTTATGCAAAATGTCATTTGAAATTTTAATGTACCGAGATATACAATTATTAATGGGTACCCGCTACTTCTATTTAAATCAAAATAACACAATTGGAAAATGTTTAATTTTAAAAATTAAGAGAAGGTAAGGTACTACAATATTATCTCGAATATTATGTTTTAGTATAACAACAATCTAGAACGTATCGGGTACCAAAGTTTTATAATACTTTATAAAAATATGATATAGGTACCTATTAATTAAAGTAAGAGTTAATACACATTGGCTTACTTAATATTATTACCACTAGGTAACTTCGTAATGTTAATTCTATTTAACATAAGTCGTCATTAATTAAAAAATGTCCATTTTAAACTGAGACTTAATGCAACTTACACAATCATAGATATGTAACTACCTACTAAGAACCAGTTGATCTCTGGTTTGGGTCTGGAGACCTACTAACTTCAAACTAACTAAATACCTATTCTAAATTACTTAAATGTGAGTACCTTAAGATAAATTAAATATTAGGATTTAGGTACCTCACTATTTAGAAACATATATTTTTATTATTTATTATAAAAAATGAATATTAGTGAATACATAGTAAATAGTAACACACTATTTAATACTAGGTACTTAATTCCTATTATGGGCCGTTCTTACAATATCCGGTTAAAGTTAACCGACATTCAACCGGCCGAATTCTGCCGGTAAAAAAATCTGTTATGAGTCGGAAAGCGTTAACCGACACTTTACCGTACATTGTAAGAACGGCCCTAAAAGAAATTAGTTAGGTAATTATGGAAGTTGGTAAATCTGCTAATTGAAAAATATTATTAGCTATATACCCAACTTATAAAATCTGTATAACTCTTAAACAAGTGGTTATAATTCATCACACCCAACATACAAACCTAACCGTGAGTGTAAACATATTAGATAAAAAAGGATACTTGTTGTACAGTCCGTTGTATAACCGTGTCAGGCGACTGGGATTCTTTGAGCAGCTGAATGATTTGCCGTAATCCCTCTTCTTGCGGCTGCCAGGCCATTATCATGCTAACGCCAAATGTCTGGAGAGTTCCGTCGGTCGGTGAAATGCAGTTACAGTAACTGCGAGAAAAAACGTGCCGATGCCAATACTAGATAGTATATAAATTTGAGTTTATTTTGTTTTATGCAATGATCCGTGTGTGCGGAATGTCCAAGAATTTACCGCAGTATCGTAGCCAAGGTACGTACTAGTAATATGAAATATATATTTTTACAAAAGATGGAACGAGAGTGTGTTTTATGAGACAGGACTGCGACCACGGCCACGGCCAAAAAAGAATCAACGGCAAACGATGATGCTCAGAAAGTCAGAAACTAGGAAATCGACCGTAGAGCGAATGTGTTACGATAAAACTCGTAAAGTCGATAAGCACCAAGCTGTAAGCACATACACATTTTATGTTATTTTTTTCACTCTTTTAACGTCGTCCCGTCTCGCTCACACTAGTAATGATTGGTTTAAACTGGCTCAACGATGACACGCGTAACATAACCGGCATCTCGTCAACGATGTGCGACGGAAAGCGCGCGCAATTCAAACACACGCAGCCGTTTATACCACGGCTGTAGATATAGTACCATCATTTATATCCGTGGGTAATAACATTAAGATTTTTGGATATTGTTATTTGTTATTGCAACGAATTAATTATTAAATATATTATATTAGTTAATAATATAGATCGCGACGCAGGTTCAAATGAGTTTGAATGTATGAGTTTGTCCCAGTTAATAGAAGCTGAGAGAAAACTAAACTAATATACTATATAATATACCTACTAGACTATTTTGTTTGTAGATGTGGTTCCCGATGACTTAATATTGTACCTACGCCTACTGGTTGTTCTTATTTCAAATATAAACTAAAATATTGGTTCTACAATAATATATACAGGAAAAAAAATAAAGTAATTGTATACTAAGTTAAAAATGATTATTCATATTAAATATTATACTAATGTTATCATCCTCTTTTTAATTTTTTTTCAAAATTAATTTAAACTAAAAGTAATAATTACCTAGTAACAACAATAGTAAAATTAAAAAAAAATTATATTGGCTAATATATATATTTTTATTTTTTTTTATTTTAATCGTTTATTTAAATATACACAATCTGTAAATGTTGTTTTACAATAAGTGCATGTGATGGAGGTGATATGGCTTGAGTGGCTGGAGATAAGAAGCCGCCCATTGGAGGCACTTAAGGTTAGGATTTTAGGCTAGGATTTTAATTTGCTAGTGAGAGAGGGCAGGATTATAAGATTAGGGGAGGTAGAGGTATGAACATTTTAAATTAGTAAGTCACGACACCAGGTACGTTTTAGATGCCTTCTGGGGTCACCAGGAATAGCGTTGGTGGATAGCTGGGAAATCAGGGGATTATGATGGCTGTGGAAC
>NC_042494.1:51413840-51416283 GCF_005508785.2 Acyrthosiphon pisum | reverse complement strand
GACGAAATCCAAATGGGTATTAGGTATGCTGGCTTCGATGAAAGGAAGTATGCGTTTTAGGATAATTCGTTCAAAAATTTTTGAAATAGTGGAAGAAGACTAATGGGCCTGTATGATTCGGGAGAGTCGGGGGGTTTGTCCAGGTTGGGGATCATAATGATTATTGAGAATTTTCAAAGAACAGGGAAGTACGACAGTCTAAGTATAGAGTTGAAAATGTGTGTTAATAGAAGCAAGGTTTTTTTGGGGAGTTGTGTAGCTACCTCAGCTGTGATTAGGTCATAGCCTGGGCTTTTGTGACGAGGGGAGTTTCTTATCTCATATTCAACGTGGCTAGGTCGAATATGTTTAGGTGGGAGAGTCATGGATAGAGGGTGGGAGAGATAGTGGTTCACTTTTTCGATTTGAGAAGGAGTAAGAATATTGCTGTGAGGTTGGGTTGGAAGGTAGAGTAGAGATGATGTCGAAATATATTGGCTTTATCTAGATCGGTGACGGCCCAAGTACCATTGGTTTTTTTTAATGGAGGAACAGATTGTTTTGTTCGAAGGATTTTCCTTGTTGTTTGCCAAAGCGAGTTGTCAGTAGACGAGAGGGAGACGAGACGTTTAGTGAAATTATCTGATCTAATAGAGGCTAGGAGTCTTTTAAGTGTATTTGTTAAATTGTTAAGTTTGCGTTTATCCGAGGGGTATTTGGTTCTCTGCCAGGTTGCGTGCGCTCTTCGTTTGTCTGAGATTAGTATTCTTATATATAGGGGAAGATTTATGGAGGTGTTTGTAGTTGGCATTGGGGAGGAGGAGGACCAAGCAGCTTCTTGTATAGACTTGGTTAGGAGGTGTACGGCTTCATCGATATCGTTTGAAGATTTTAAGCTAATTTTGAGGTTACATTGATTATCAAGGGATGATTTGAATTTTGCCCAGTCCATTTGGCCTAGGATGAGGCTTGGTTGTTTTGGTTTAGTAAGAGGGGCAGTGTCAATTGTTAGGAGGATGGCAGAGTGGTCAGAGTAGAGGTCGTTGAGATTAGTTGTTAGGCTGTGGAAACTATTGGGAATTTTGGATATAAATATGTCCAAAATGTCTGGCCTTTTTCTGGGTGAAGTGGGCCAGTATGTTGGCGATGGGGGAGATTGTACTTTGAAGTTACGATTTTTTGTTACGAGTTCAAGTAGGTTGCCACGGGGATTGTTTACGCGACAGCCCCATTGCGTATTTTTAGCATTTAGATCACCACCTATCATAAATTGATGACCAAGAGTAAGGAAGAAGTCGTTGAATTGGTTTAAGGTTATTGTGTGGCGCGGTGAACTATATACTGCAAATATATTTAGAGGTGTTTTTTTTTTATATATAATTTATAGCCACTTGCGCTACATGTGCAATAAAAAAAAATGTATATTTATTTTTTAATCCCGAAAATGAAAAATTTTAAATTTGATTAAAATTTTTTTGAATAAATTCAAAATAGCCTATTTGTGAATATGATTATAAGAACGGAATGGTAAAAACGTTTATCTAAATCAAGTAGTTTATTTTTTTAGAATTTTTTTAAATATCACTATTTTTTTGATTAAATTAATTTGGAACGCAATAACTTTTTTAAAAATATTATTTTTGGAAATTTGCTAACATGCGGGTATGTTTCTAAAACTATTTACTAATCCTATAATTTTATCAATTTTTGTCATACGCTTAAGTAGCATACATTTTTTTTTTTTTTTGGTCAGTTCTTTCTGTTACACTCTGTATATGGCAATAGGGGAGAAACAATGATAATTGTATAGATGATACAAGACCCTGAAAATACTCGAATGCGCTATATTTGTATCTTTCAAGTTTCAATCCTAGACCGTTCGTTACTTGCCCAGGGAAATTATACATGTGTCGAGATTTTTGGTACTAGTTGTACCGTATTGTCTTATAAGTTATAACTCAATAATAAAATAGTGTTTGTTATTATAATTTGTTATTATATTATAGTTATTTATTGGGCACCACATTAGTACATTACATTTGACATTTGACAACAACATTAGATTATTTGACGGACGACCGCGACGGCCCGTATATGTCCAATGGCACATTATCCATTCATATTTTATTGAATAGTATTAAATTCTAAATAGTATATTAATGAATAATCCAACAATAAATACTAAGAAAATCATATATTACTGAGAGCCAATTATTTATACACATAAAATACCAGGAAAAACTTAAAATAGCACGGGCTTTAAATTGAGCTTTTGATTTGCATGCATCTCTAGAGTTTAGATGAAGAACTCTTGGAGGCTATAATGATTATAAGATGTAATGAACTATTTTAAAAATCATGTTAAAAATATATATAATTTAATAAAGAAAGTGATTGAATAAAAATTAAAAAAATTGAATATTAATTCATAATTGAGACTTTGGTGTTAACAATAATTATACTT
>NC_042494.1:51410994-51413740 GCF_005508785.2 Acyrthosiphon pisum | reverse complement strand
GGTTGGAAGAGTAGAGTAGAGATGATGTCGAAATATATTGGCTTTATCTAGATCGGTGACGGCCCAAGTACCATTGGTTTTTTTTAATGGAGGAACAGATTGTTTTGTTCGAAGGATTTTCCTTGTTGTTTGCCAAAGCGAGTTGTCAGTAGACGAGAGGGAGACGAGACGTTTAGTGAAATTATCTGATCTAATAGAGGCTAGGAGTCTTTTAAGTGTATTTGTTAAATTGTTAAGTTTGCGTTTATCCGAGGGGTATTTGGTTCTCTGCCAGGTTGCGTGCGCTCTTCGTTTGTCTGAGATTAGTATTCTTATATATAGGGGAAGATTTATGGAGGTGTTTGTAGTTGGCATTGGGGAGGAGGAGGACCAAGCAGCTTCTTGTATAGACTTGGTTAGGAGGTGTACGGCTTCATCGATATCGTTTGAAGATTTTAAGCTAATTTTGAGGTTACATTGATTATCAAGGGATGATTTGAATTTTGCCCAGTCCATTTGGCCTAGGATGAGGCTTGGTTGTTTTGGTTTAGTAAGAGGGGCAGTGTCAATTGTTAGGAGGATGGCAGAGTGGTCAGAGTAGAGGTCGTTGAGATTAGTTGTTAGGCTGTGGAAACTATTGGGAATTTTGGATATAAATATGTCCAAAATGTCTGGCCTTTTTCTGGGTGAAGTGGGCCAGTATGTTGGCGATGGGGGAGATTGTACTTTGAAGTTACGATTTTTTGTTACGAGTTCAAGTAGGTTGCCACGGGGATTGTTTACGCGACAGCCCCATTGCGTATTTTTAGCATTTAGATCACCACCTATCATAAATTGATGACCAAGAGTAAGGAAGAAGTCGTTGAATTGGTTTAAGGTTATTGTGTGGCGCGGTGAACTATATACTGCAAATATATTTAGAGGTGTTTTTTTTTTATATATAATTTATAGCCACTTGCGCTACATGTGCAATAAAAAAAAATGTATATTTATTTTTTAATCCCGAAAATGAAAAATTTTAAATTTGATTAAAATTTTTTTGAATAAATTCAAAATAGCCAATTTGTGAATATGATTATAAGAACGGAATGGTAAAAACGTTTATCTAAATCAAGTAGTTTATTTTTTTAGAATTTTTTTAAATATCACTATTTTTTTGATTAAATTAATTTGGAACGCAATAACTTTTTTAAAAATATTATTTTTGGAAATTTGCTAACATGCGGGTATGTTTCTAAAACTATTTACTAATCCTATAATTTTATCAATTTTTGTCATACGCTTAAGTAGCATACATTTTTTTTTTTTTTTGGTCAGTTCTTTCTGTTACACTCTGTATATGGCAATAGGGGAGAAACAATGATAATTGTATAGATGATACAAGACCCTGAAAATACTCGAATGCGCTATATTTGTATCTTTCAAGTTTCAATCCTAGACCGTTCGTTACTTGCCCAGGGAAATTATACATGTGTCGAGATTTTTGGTACTAGTTGTACCGTATTGTCTTATAAGTTATAACTCAATAATAAAATAGTGTTTGTTATTATAATTTGTTATTATATTATAGTTATTTATTGGGCACCACATTAGTACATTACATTTGACATTTGACAACAACATTAGATTATTTGACGGACGACCGCGACGGCCCGTATATGTCCAATGGCACATTATCCATTCATATTTTATTGAATAGTATTAAATTCTAAATAGTATATTAATGAATAATCCAACAATAAATACTAAGAAAATCATATAATTACTGAGAGCCAATTATTTATACACATAAAATACCAGGAAAAACTTAAAATAGCACGGGCTTTAAATTGAGCTTTTGATTTGCATGCATCTCTAGAGTTTAGATGAAGAACTCTTGGAGGCTATAATGATTATAAGATGTAATGAACTATTTTAAAAATCATGTTAAAAATATATATAATTTAATAAAGAAGGTGATTGAATAAAAATTAAAAAAATTGAATATTAATTCATAATTGAGACTTTGGTGTTAAACAATAATTATACTTAATGATTATTATAACTGGAGCATAATATTTTTTTCTGTTGTATGTTTTTAATTTTTATCATTTTCAATGATCATAAATTTGTGCTTAATTACACAAAAAAAATTTCAAGTGTGAAAATACTTAATAGTGAATTTATTGTCCTTTTTTATTATAGGTAAATATTTACTTTGTTTATAAGACAATTAAGTATTATTCCATTGTTATTAATAAAATGCTACAAAAGAAAAAATTCGAACAAGGAAGAGGTTTGCATCAAAAGAAAGATAGTCTAGTGATGAATGTACTACATATTATCTTTAAAGTTTAAACTGTTCTAATTTTGTTCTAACTTCTAGGTTCCTTATAGCTTGTAATTTGTAGAATCAAATTAAAAAATCACTCCTATTAAAACATTTCTCTTATTTGTATCACACATTCAAATATTTTATCAAGTAATTAAATATAATAAAACCATTCAATTATAATTTCAAGTCTGCTTGGAAATCCGTTTTTAAAAATGTATAAAAACCGGTATACAAAATCGAAATTACATTTTTAATACCGGTATTGAAAAATTAAAACCAAAACCGAAAAATTTAGAAACCGGTATACAAAACCGAAATTTCTTAATACCGGTATTGCTAAGTTGAAACCGAAAAATTTAGAAACCGGTATTCAAAACCGAAACCGAAACCGAAATTATTTCAATCGGTTTCAAGCCCTGATATACTTACTAGTATTAATTCTAAGCAATACTA
>NC_042494.1:51397378-51409591 GCF_005508785.2 Acyrthosiphon pisum | reverse complement strand
TCACCGACCACGTTTTCATCCCCCCCCACTTGTGACACCACGGGAGGGATGACGATCACCGCATCGTAAGGACGAAGAAGACCATACGGACAAGTACGAGACTGCTAGGGCGGCGGACTCCGGTCGGCCCGCCAAAAGACGAACATCCCACCAATTTGTAAATTGTTATGTTATGTCATGTATAAAGGGGGGTAAGTCGGGGAATTGTCCCGTCTACCCCCCACGTATGTATATATATTGTTGTTTACTTCAATAAACGACGGTGGCGTCGCGGAAGTAATGCGCAAGCAATTCCCGCGGCGCCGTCGGTTCAAAACTGGAAAAAAAAAAAAAAAAAAATGTGGGCAATTTTATTTTATCATAGTGTTATACACATATGTATTTAAAAACTACTAATTTAATCGGGTTTTGTCATATCTACAAGATTGTGTTTATCGAAAGTAATAAAAATCATTACCATTTAACCCCCAATGGAATTTTGATGTGTGTAAATATTATTAGATGCGATAAAAATAAAGCGATAGATGGCACGGGTTCTGTAACGGATCAATACTCGCATTTCAGTTTTAACGTGAATTTAAAAATGACAATTTGTCTTGAAAAGGTCTCTCCCTCGAGGAAAAAATCGCGATTTTGGACAAAGTGAAATCCAGGCACTTTAAAATGTAACATTGCTGAAAAATTATGCGTTCCGAAATCAACGATGGCGAAACTGCTCTAAGAAGAAGCAATGGAGAGGAATAGAGGATTACAGTTTTATTATCTGTCAATATGATAAAAGAAAGCTGTTAGTAGTAGGGATAAGCTTAAAACCTCGATGCTTAATAGAAATAATAACTTTTTTATAACAATTTTTTTTCATCTAATTTCGGTTTTTATGGGCAACCACTTAATGTGGGCAGACAGGGCTCATTGGTCCCAACATGCCCACATTAAGCGGAATCCACTGTATTTGAATACGTTTTTTGTATTCGAATACAATTTCAAATATTTTTTTCCAATCCTGAAAAATAGTTTTATCATGAACGTCAATTTTATTCTTTGAACGAAATATAATATTGGTCCATGATATGATTATTTTTAAAAACACCAATGTGTAGTTGTATCCCGTATATGGCTCGTATCATATTATGTGGTCAAAATTTATAAATAGGTAACTTATGATTACGATGTATTTTTAACTATTAATTAATAAATTGTTATAATTACCAAATACCAACCATTCAAAAACTGACAAAAACTAGTTGTAAAAAAAGTATTCTAATAGTATTCGAGTAGTTTTTAAATATTCAGTATCCTGAACATATTTTTTAAGAACTATTCTAATACATATTCTGAATACCTTAGTTCTCATTTATTCGAATATGTATTCTGAATACAAAAAAGTATTTTTTACAAGACTGGAATCGACCAATAATTATGAAACTTGATGGTAAGAAGTAAGACTAAGAACACATTCAACATTATCTGTGTTTGTATGTGGGTTTTCTACAATAATTCAGTTTTTAATTTACCCTATAGGCGCGTAACTTGCTAAAAAATTTAACCATCGTAAAAAACCCACATACAAGCAGCTCAGAATCGTTTTTCATATAGAACGCTTAATGATTTTATATAATTGAATTCAAATTTAACACCATTTATTACAGTAACCCACTTGTAACCCACTGTGTAGCAGAGCTACGTCCGCTTCCCCGCTTTTTAAACTTAAGGACGTTATTTTTTTATAAAACCTATAACATTTGGCGGTTGTTTTGTAACAACTTCATCAGTAAGTCCGAACAAAAAATTCTGATCGCATCAACGTTCTTAAATTGACGAGTAACATAAGTTTCGATTACAAAATTCAAAATGGCGAGATACCTAGGGACTAGGAGTAATCTGCATTAATTATTCCCTGATTTCAAATGTAACATATTATAAATTACATTGATATATTCGTCAATGGTGAGGTACATGTCTTGACACCTATACTATACAACATACCGGTTTCCTTCTTTCCTCTTTTTTCTGATACACCTATTGGCTATTACATATATACATTATTAATTATACATTATATCAATAACTTTTTTAACACAAAATGTCTTACTAATATAACACTTATTTATTAACTCATAGTCGTATTATATTTACGTTATTACGTAAAATGGGCTATTGCCAATAAAATTATTTCAGAGTGCACCCAAGTCTCTCACTAATTTAACAGTAACGATTGTCGACCACATTATTATAATATTATATTGTAGGTATATTAAAGAAAATTATATTTAATATATTAAACTGTATAATGACTTTATAATTGATTGAAATTTAACTATAAATATTGGTCGACTAAAATAAAATTAAGATCCAATGCTTAAAATAGGGCTTAAAATTATGAGTACACATACAAAATCATAATTAACTATCTATTTTTAAAATATAAATATCCAGGAATCAGCAATAATAATTTTTTTTATAGTCTAATTTCAGTATGCATAGTCAATTTTTGTACCACATAAGACATAGTAATATAATATAAATAAAAAACATGTCTTAAGTAACTATTTGACACATAAATTGACTGTGCATACGGACATAAATATATCTATGTATACAAATAATATGATTAAACTATTAAAGCTTATCTTAAAATTACATTTTTTGAATTAGAGGTTAAGAAACAAATTAAAAGTTATTCAGTTTAGATTTTATTTTAATAATTGATAAATCTGGGAACTAAAAAGCATTATATTATAAACTGTATAACTATTTAGTATTTACTATTTTCTGTACAATTATATCATAAATTCATTATTTCACTATTACTGATAAAGAGAATATTTTTCTACTAAATAAAGTATAAAAACTATAAACTGAAATAAAAATAAATAATTGGTAATTGGAACAAAATTTTTTTTCTTCATTGTACTGGTTACCGGGTATCGCTAAAATAACGATTTTCAGAAATGTCGATATTTGGTTTTTGGGATATGAATTTATAAACTTTTGTTAATCGGTTACTGGTATCCGCTTTCCAAACTTCAGATAAATTAGATAACCGGTTTAGGGTTCTCAACATTTACGGTTTTCGTGAAAAACCGGTTAACGGTTTTAAGCCCTGCTATTTACTAAAAATAATCTATTTACATTTTTATTTTTAAACATTTATTGGATTATACACAATTTGTAATGGTATTTACAATAAGCATATTATGTGCGAAAAAAAAAATATATACAAGATGTGGAGACATGATGAGAGAAGTCGCCCAGCAGAAACCCTCAGAATTTAAAGTTCAAAAATCATGTTTACTTTTGAGTTTTAAATTAAAAAATCTACATCTAAATAATACTATATAGCACATTTCAAATTTATTATACCAGTATTTATTGTCTATATAAAAAAGTAAATCGGACATCAGAATTAAAGCTATTTTAACAAACAAAAACATATTTAAAATATTAATGTTCTCTTAAAAATGCTCATTGCATCTAGCAATATAAATTGAATCATTTATATTTTTTAAATATAAATTTGGGATGTATTAAGTATTATTATAAAATACATAATTATTAATTAGTTGGTTATTCAAAAATTATGTGTATTAATTTATAATTGTTTACATGCATTTATAATGCACATAATATATTATACTTGAAAATCCAGGAAATGTGATTCATACATTTTACAGAATTTAATTTGAAAAATATTTACTTAAATTGTAGAATTCATTATGAGTTATAATTTATGTTTTAGTAAACTAATAAATTAATTAAATGCACATCAAACTGCAGTTTAAAAACTATACTTATAATATTTGTTTTAATTGATTTCTCATACACATTTTTAAAGTTTAACATCTTGTTATAATTTAATATTAATATAAAAAAAAACACCAATAATTCATATAATAACAGAATTATGATTCAGATAATATCTCTTCGATTGTTCGATCATTTTCATCATGCAATGGAAAGCTAGTTAGAGTAGGATCACTTTCAAGAAATTCTCTTAATTCAGATTCTAAATCAACGCCAGACACAGTACCTTCAACTCCTTCCACACGATCTTGTATCCCATCTCCTATTAATGATACCTAATAAATAGTAGGTAAATTAGTTTATAAAAATTGAAATAGAAGTAAATGCCGCTGACAAATTTATGATTGAATATATTACCTGTGTCTGTTGATGGGAGGATCCATGATTTACTAAATTGGCGGAATGGCAGTTATTTTGATTTAACTCCAAATGGGATATTTGTGCGATCCCCATTGCCTTACGTACACCTGTGACGGACATCACAGCTGATGGTGGCACTCTTTTTAAATTTTCAGCAAGGGATTCAGTTATTTTATCCGCTAATATTGATAAACATATATATTATTTTTAAATCAATAATATTATATCATATTTACATTACCTAATTGAATTTCTTGAGGTGATGGATGTGCTATTTGTGAAAGATGTTGAGGAAGAGGAGCACTCAGTCGTTGATTTTGCACGTTTTGTAAACGTCCCAACAATCCACCAACATGATCCAATCTATCTTGAAATACACTTTGTTCTTCTACAAAACAAAAAATATTTATACATTGGAAATAAATAATAATAAATAACAAAAGATACTAACGATAATAATCTATAAATTTTGTATCAATTCCAAGTTCTGATAATGATTTTAACTGATCAATTTGTATTGGAGCAGATTTAGTTTGATGGTTTGCAGCTGTAGTATTTGAACCTCCAGTATTAATTAGTGAAGTTGCTAAGGGTTGACATGATGAAGGTTGATGTAACTGACTAATTGATTTCTTGGTATCATCTAAAACAACTTGCTGCTTTTTTCGCTCATCTAATACACGCTTTGTTTTACGATGATCACCACCAGTCATTAAATCAAGCAAATTATCTGCCATAGTCATTGCATAATCTGAGTCTTTTGTAAAATTTAAAATGCTGTGAAAAAATAGTAATATTATATTTTATATTACCTAATGATACATGTACGATTATTAAATGTATAGGATATAACTATATAAAGAAAAATCTCTACGCTGGGATTCTCTTATAACTTATTATTTATTATCTAGTTTCATAAATAATACTTTTTTTTATTAATTATTAAAAAAAAAAGGTACTTGTGCGTTTATCGCACCTACCGCGCGCCACATATGCGTTATCACAACTACCTCATATTATGGATTATTGGGAGGCCGTTTTAAACGCGATTCTATTTCTAATTCTATTTTTTTAACACAAAAACAAAAAGAAAATTACCATTTTCTAGGGAAAATATATTTTGACAAAAAAAAGTAATTGTTCTAAAATTAAAACTGATGGTGATAAAATTATTATTAACACCGATAATGTACCAAATACATTTGTTTAATTTTCCATAGAATAATCTTGTATTTTATGACTAAATGCAATTTTTAATGATTTTTTTTTCCAAATAGTTTTATGATGCCTTTACGTGTGGTTTACGTTATAGTTTAAATATATTCTTGTGATTAACGTGTTCCAATGTGTTACTGGGGAGTCGTGAGTCAACCTGTGTAGATAACCGTGATCCAAGTACACATGCTCACACACAAGGAATAGAAAGACTTTGGGGATCGGCGAAATGGAGTAACAAACGCCATAGAGGTACAGCGCGACACCATTTAGAATCTTACTTGGCGGAATTTATGTGGAGGAATACTTATCATGATGAAGAAAAGTTCAAAGTTTTACTAAATAATATTGCAAATCATTGGCCACCACAAATTGATTTTTAAATTTTAAATTTCATTTATTTTATAAATTTTACTCGTAATTGTTGACGTATAAATTTGACTATTATATTTTATAATTATTATCAATATATATATTGACATTATAGCTTTGGGTAGTTTTGTATTATTATAAACGCATTAAAAATATGTTGCGTTCGAAATCAAGGAAGTCGCGATAATGCACAAGTGAAATCAAGGTAGTCGCAACGAGTCGGCTGTAGTTGCGATAAAGCACAAGTACCAAAAAAAATACTAAATATACTATAAATTGAGTGATAAATTTAAAAAAAAAAGTAGCTGTTTCAAATAAAATATAAGCACCTAAAACTGTTGTGAAAATATTATAGTAAACAAAAAAGAAAGTAACAATTAAATATAAAAACAAAATTTACCTTTCAGCATACTGTGCAGAAGCTTCATCGCCATAAGTTCTCAAAACTAAATCTGATTCGTCTTTTGTTAAATTGGCAAATGTTGAATCATATGTTGGAGCATATGAACCAAATGCCCCATAATATAATGGTTTTACTATAAATAATTGTATAATATATATTCTGTTTATAATTAACATTAAATACCAACCCCTTTAATATACACACCAGTTTTAACCATGTTACGCCTGTCTTCACGGAAACCTGGAATTGATCCCACTCCATGACTCAGTTTTCCAATTAATGATCCCAAGAGAACAGGCCTTTCACCTGTTTCAGGGTTGATTCCATCATTTGGTACCAAAATTGACAGTGATGTGGATCCATTGTTTTGTTGTTTTAAGAATCCCATCTTCCAAATTTAAAAAAAAACATCAAATCTCAATAGATATTTAAATTTAAAATAACATAAGTAAAATATAAATTATATTCCGAGTATAGCAAATGTGCTAATCTCTGTTTAAAATCTTACCTTAAATTATAATTTACACATATAAAGAATAAAGTATAAAGTATAATTGACAACTATCAAAAAAATACTTATATTTTAAAAAACTGAAACAAGTGGCTATCAGATTCTACATATTATTTTAATATTTTTTTTAGACATTTTAAATCAGAGGTAGAAGTAGATATTAGGACCACATCGATAAAACTTTTGTCAATTTTTAAAATATCCTAGAATTTTGGAAACCTAAACTAAACCTAAAAGTTAAATTTACTTACTTCCAGTACCTACACCGATTGTTTTTAATATAAATACAAGATATTTATGTATTTCTTTTTTATTACTTACACAATTTATCATAGCTTCAATAGTACTATTATTCGTCAGTATTTAACTTGTAGCCCAATTTTATATTTTAATTTGATTGATTGATATATATTACAGATGAATATACAGAACTTGTTTTTTATTAGAACTTAACAAGTTGAGTGCCTCGTAATATTTGGCGCACATTGCCCGAGAATCCGCGCAAAATCGGTCCCGGGAAAAAATAACCATTACTTTGGTAAAAATAAACGAAAATAAAATTCGAATACACCATTGAAAAGAAGACATTTCACTGAATAACCACGTATAAAAACGGAAGAATTGCTCTGATAACTGAGTAAATTATAAGGCCAAAAGATGCCTATACAAATTTATTGTCGACTACCCGTCGACCGCGGCACTCAACCTGTTAAGTATGTTGAAGTTAAATATTCAAAATAGGGTACACAATTATTAATTGATGACAATTTTGCTTCAAATTTAATATCTACAGTTAAAAGATCAATATTTTGTTAAATAATCACATAAAAATAAAGATATTGCCTGAGATTGTAATTAAGCTGGCCAATTTGTATTGCCCGCTGGTTCCGTATGTATTTATCAAGGCATTTAATAAGTTTAAGAGATCTTACACTTTACAAAGTGAATTTCTCAATTAAATAAACTTAATTTTACATAAAAGTAATTTTATTTATATCATTCTTTATTAATAGTTTTTTTAATAATAATCTGAAATTTAAATACCTTTGTATTTTTTGTAGCCAATTTTTCAGAAGCTGCTTTAGCAGCATTTTGCGCTTGTTTAAGAATTTCATCTGGTGTCAAATTATCAGGTATTGCCTCAAATTTTGATCTAAAATAATACAAAATCCTTAATAGTATTATCAGGTAAGTGCTAATAGTAATAAAAAATTACATAATTTTTCGTTGGTTTAATAGGTCATTATCATGCAAACGTTCAGAAGATCGTTCAATATTTTCGATAATTGTATCATTCGAAGTATCACCATGATATTCTTGTGTAATATCAAAGCCCAGCTGTGATGGAGGTATATTAGCCATTCCAGGTAATGCAGATAACAGTGTTTTCAATTTTTCTGGACCCGTTAATTTTAAACCAGCATGAAGAAGTCGTTTAGCTGCTTTATAATAAATAGTTTCTGGTTGATTATATGTCATGGCATTTTCACACATTAATTTAAAATCTGCCTGTAAATTAAACAATGGTATAAATTATATTAATATTTTTATAATTATTTGAAAATAAAAATTCTACCAAAAATTGATTTATTCTTTCTTTATAAGATCTTTTAATCATTTTTATTTAATTAATTATGTGACTAGCCAGTTTTAAAATGTTATGTCATATATAGAATAGAAGTTATCTATAGTTGTTTGGAGAAATCAATATTTGATAACATAAACTTAAATTAATTTAATCTATTTTAATATTATACAACTGCAATATCTATACTCTGTCCCACAGGGAACGAAAACATAAACATAGGCATAATGTGATGAATTTATATAGGGGCGCTTTAGCCTATTATGTTTTTGGTACACAACATAAACACTAAAAATGTACCAGATGGGAGAATAAACCATTTTCAGGGGAGCTATATTCCCCTTAGACCCCTCCTCCCTATTCTATGCTTATGAACATAAATACTTTACAAAATAATGTTTTTATACTTAAATACTTACAACAAATGCATTCAAACTAGTATAAAGGTCACTTTGAATGCTTCGACGAATTGTTTCAAAGTCCATTGGCTTAGATATAAGACGAGAATAATTAGGTGCAATACGATCTGTAACTGGCCATGCAAATAATTGTTGAGGATCTCTACGTTCCAAAGCTCTAAGTAAATGTGTTAATAATTGTTGTAAAGTTTGCCGATTTTCACTTGGGTTGTTTGTTTCTTCTGATTTCCATTCACCTAAATCATAAATATAATAGTAAGTACATACATTAAATATTAATTTAATAAAACTTACCATTCTGAGGCTCGGTAGAATTTGTTGTGGCTCTACTGTTATTTTCAAAATTTGTAGGACGTTTTGACATTGGAGCTTCTGCTAAAGTCTCCTCGCCTAAACTTATTTCTTCATGAACTGTGATATCATCTCGCGTTCTTTTTTTCTTTTCTTTATGATGCTTGTGCTTCTTTTTTTTCTTTTTATGTGATTTAGATAAATAATCATTAGTTTCATGATTACCATTAGTATTACTAACTATTTCATCAGCAGGCAAACAACTTCCACTGCCAACTTTTAATATTAATTTCAAGCCACCAGACTTCTCTTTATCTGAAATAAAGGTACAGCATTTAATAATAAAAAATCATACTAAATATAAAATTACAAATCTAAATGAATTGGTAGTTATTTATACTTTAAGTTAAATTAAATGTAAGAAAAGAAATGCATCATTAAATCCGAATACAAAATGTAGATTACCTTCGTATTTATCTTTTTTATGCTTCTTTCGTTTCTTGCTTTCAAATTCATTATTTTCATCAAAAGACGCCAGTTTGAATGCTATATGTATGCCTTCTATCTATAACAATTATATTAAATCTGAATTGAATTTATGTATATTAATATAAATTTAAAGTTATTATTGGTAACTGTTTTAACTATACAATATTATGGACTAATATTGTTCGTAATAATAACGTTTATTTAATAATACAAAAACTTATTTAATATTAGTATATGGTAAACTATAATACTACTATAATATTTATAAGGACAATTTAGAATTTGTAAACAAAACAAATACGATAAATCAATCGTAAAAAAGTAAAAAGTAAAGTTTTATCAACGTATATATATTTGAGGTTATATGGTACAGTATTTACAATGTTTCCATTAAAAATACTCATGGAACAATAAGCAGGATAGGAAACAATACCAACCTTATTACCATAGAACAATATTAATAAATTAATCACGAATTAAGATATACAGGATACGAAACGAACTTGTGATAAGTGAAACCCGCACCTTCTCACATTGCGGCCAGACTACTAGCGCTATATAGCATTATTGTGTTAACCGGGAGAACAAGGAACTAATAGTTCACACGTTGACAATCAACACAACAATCCTATAAAGCGCTAGTAGTCAGGCCGCAATGTGAGAAGGTGCGGGCTTCAGAAAAACATTGATAAGACCTTTCCGTTTCGTATCCTGTATATCTTAATTCGTGATATTAATTAATAAAATAATTTTTTTGTACCTTGCCAATAAACTCAACAAGAATGCGCTAGCAACAACACCTATACCATCCTATACCCAAGGTGTATACAGTGTGTATTCGCTAATTGAGTACACTCAATATCTTTGAGTAGGGCAATGCAATTTGAATTCTGTTTTCTATTTGGTTATTATGACATATAATACACTCTTTGATGGCCTATGAATTTTTTTAACTAAATTAGACTTGCGCATGCGCAATACAAATTTTTTTTCTTAAATGACAACTACTATTTTTTTTTGCCTAATTTTTAATGCATTTTGGTAGGTGAACCAACTTTCTAAGTCCAAAATTGACCAATCAAAATACGCGCAATTTTCAGTTTTTTTCATTGTAATTCTGAAAATAATTGTTCTAAAATTTTTTAGAATTAACATTTTCATTATTATTAATTTAGACGATATTTAAGCGTTGGGTATTATAACTTTCACTTTAATTTTGAAGTATGAATAATATTAAAAAAATTTAAAACAATTATTTTCAGAATTACAATGAAAAAAACTGAAAATTGCGCGTACCTATTTTGATTGGCTGTAACTTGGTCAATTTTGGACTTAGAAAGTTGGTTCAACTACCAAATAGCATTAAAAAATTAGTAGTTAAAATAGGTGGTTTTCATTTAAGAAAAAAAGTTGTATTGCGCATGCGCAAGTCTAATTAAGTTAAACAAATTCATGGGCCATCAAAAAGTGTATTTTTATGTTATAACAACCAAATAGAAAATAGAATTCAAATTTCATTGCCCTACTCAAAGATATTGAGTGTTCTCAATTAGCGATTACTACCTTGCCTATACCATTTGAAACATTTGAGAACCAGCCTACTACTGTCTACCCCTCGTCCTTGTCGATTCCAGTCATATATCATAGAAGAATATTACAATTCACACAATAGGTATTAGCCATTAGGAAAAAAGTCCAGAATAAAATGACGTTAAAAAAATGTCCCATGGCGAAAAATATATAGGTACCGTCAATCGAGGTCAATCATAGATTAAAACCAAGTTTTTACAGTTTTCGTATATAATTAAATTTAGGGTTCAGGACTTGACTTGTTGCACTAAAAATTATCGAAATATTCAGTCAAAATTCTCAAAATATGCTTAAATATATATACTATGTAGCAACATGTTTATATTATTTTTGAAAAATCATAAAACATATTGCAATTTCGGTAATAAAAAACTAAAAAATAAGTAGGTATATATAAACCTGATAAATAAATAAATAAAAACTTTATTTTTAAAAATACTGGCATACGATAAGTACTAGGTCAGCGGTTTCCAACCTTTTTTATTCTATGCATCCCTTGTAAATTTTCAAAAATCCTATGCCCCCCTAATATTATTAGATAAGATATTAGATTAGAATGATTAGATTATATAATAATGTTGTACCTTTTAATATTACATTACCTGCATAGGTCAATCATTATAAAATACTCGTAAAATTGTTATCAATAGGCGACCGTCCGAAAACTAATTTATTGTTTTTAATTTTATAAATAAAATATTTCTTGTTATTTCGTCATCACTAAATTCCCCCCCAAGCAGTACAGAAATTCCCCTAATTTCCCCCCGGTTGGGAACCACTGTACTAGGTTAATAAATAAGTAATAACGAAAAACGTGATATGTGAACACCTTGATAAACGAACACGTAGGTACCTATATGTATATCTACTGATGTTCATTTCTTCGTACAATCTACAATCTAGATGTCAATTATAGTTTAAACACAGTTTTGTCACAAAGAGACTTATGAAATCTTACATAATATGCGAACATAGGGCCAACTGTAGCCAAGCTCCACCAACCACTTTAACAGCCCTCCGCCCCTCCCAAACATTAACTTAATTTTTTTAAGCTTATTCAATTTTATAATAGTATGGTATTATAAAAGGCTTCGGCCTCCCCAATCTCAAAATTATCGCCTATTGTACCTAACCAAACATAATATTTTTTAAGATATTTTTTAATGTTGTCCAA
>NC_042494.1:51394588-51395704 GCF_005508785.2 Acyrthosiphon pisum | reverse complement strand
AATTTCACCATTTCAGAAGACAAATTTATAACTTACAAGCAGTCCCGAACCCTATAAACAATATATTTAATATGAAGGGAAAATGTCAATGGTGGGGGGGGGGTACCTAACCTAACCCCTGGCTATGCCACTGATTATAGTAATATAATATAGTATTATAGTGTTCCTGGTGAGCAGGGACTACACTTTGTGTAGTCCCTGCATGCTAAGTGTGCAATATGAAATTTAAAAGTATGTAATGGCCTGTATAATAACAATACAATTTTTTTACAATTTTTTCTTCATTAGTTGAAATATTAACATACTGTCTTAAATCTTAATTCGAATAGATTATGACATAATTATAAATTCAGTTGGCGAAAAATCTAAGTTATTATCTAAATTATTATAATACATTTTAGTATTGTCGTATATTGTACAGCAGACCTTGCGCTAAGAAAATTGTAGAACTGCCCAACATTTTAGGGCCAGTTGTACCATCTCTGATTAAAGGTAACCGGAGTTTAATCGGCCGAATTTGCCCGGTTAAAAAAAATATCTGTTATCACCTGATTAACCTCAATCGAAGTTTAATCGAAGACGGTACAACCGGCCCTTAATATTTTTGTACATGTAGATTAAATACATTTGTCGCTCTCTAAATTCGCTTAACAACCACTGTTTACCAAACTATATATTGACTACACATGTAAACACTTTAAACATAACTTTATTTATTAAAATGTATTAATAATAATAACAGATTAAAAATTTTTTTTTTTATCTTCAATGTCTTCGCCACTATCAATAATTTTGTTTTTACCAGATACTTCAAAGAAAACTCCACCAAAATAACATTGTTCCTTTCCTTTTCTTCTTTTAAGGACTCGATATTTCTTTTTAGACATCCAATGGTAAACTGTGTGTCTGTGTCCCTAGCATTCTAACCGTATAATGGTGGCAAATTATAATTTATATATAAGCTCAAATTGTCTGTCTCAATATTCATAGTTGAGCGTAATGGTGATTTTAATAAGTTGCTGGCACATATCAACTTTCAACATCAGCACTATGATGTTTAGCAGCTGCCACTCTCGCCAACATTGTACAAACATTTGGAAAATGTTTTGAGCCATA
>NC_042494.1:51360406-51394538 GCF_005508785.2 Acyrthosiphon pisum | reverse complement strand
TCAATTTCACCATTTCAGAAAGACAAATTTATAACTTACAAGCAGTCCCGAACCCTATAAACAATATATTTATTAGGAGGGAAAATGTCAATGGTGGGGGGGGGGTACCTAACCTAACCCCTGGCTATGCCACTGATTATAGTAATATAATATAGTATTATAGTGTTCCTGGTGAGCAGGGACTACACTTTGTGTAGTCCCTGCATGCTAAGTGTGCAATATGAAATTTAAAAGTATGTAATGGCCTGTATAATAACAATACAATTTTTTTACAATTTTTTCTTCATTAGTTGAAAAATTAACATACTGTCTTAAATCTTAATTCGAATAGATTATGACATAATTATAAATTCAGTTGGCGAAAAATCTAAGTTATTATCTAAATTATTATAATACATTTTAGTATTGTCGTATAGGTATTGTACAGTCATTATTGACAGTCATCACTGTAATATCATTTAATGTATAAATATTACATGTAGAAATCAATTTAGCAATCTAGATATTAATATAGGTCAGGCGATTGAAGCAAGATGTGCTGAGGCAGCAATAATATTTTACTTTATAACACCGCCATATATACCGCCGTATACGCGCAGGCGAGGTCAGTCCCGTTGTCGCTGAGTGATTCGGCGAGGACGCAGGTACGACGATCGAGCGTGTGAAACGTCGATCATAGTACGGACCAGGCAATCTGAATTTGCTAATTATTTTATTTATGTTTGTTTTAATTTTATAAAAGTGTTTCCATCCATTAAAACCCGAGTTGAATATTATTTTAAAGTCTTCTTCGTTCTTACCTTTAATATTGGAACAGTGCTCATGCAGACACACATACCTATAGGTAGTCAATGAGGTTTATTGCAAACTGAACAGTGCTCTGGTTGTGGGATCCTAATAGTCATTCCAATTTAGGGAACGAATCGACAAACGCATACCATCGTGCCTCAAAGGTTAACAGTGCTAATCTGAATTTATTCTAGAGACAGTCATTAGCTTAGGTAGAGCGTACGAAGGTAAGACGTATAATAGGTTTTACCGTGTTTCATTTTTGATACCGGTGATACCACAGATTCATATGATTTTTTTTTATGTCAGTTAAATTAGGTTACTATAGGATACCTTAGGATCCCTTTCCAAGTTAAAACAAATATTTTTTAGCAAAATTGTTACTCGACGGCTCCGTAAAATATCTAGTTTAATTTTGAAGTTTTCTTGGACATCCTTCCACCACAAAATTTACGAAAAGTAAAATCTTACAAAAAAAACCATCAACAGGTATGTCGTTTACACCTATGTTTGAAAAAAAGTAACATTTTCCAAATTTTTTTCCCATCAACGTACAGAACGCCATTTAAATAAACAGTATAGCACAGACGCACAGTTTTGGGCGCAAAAATAGGCTATACTTCCTTGTGAAAAATTCAGTAACATTAACATCGATTTAAAAACTTTTTTCAATCCCTTTTCTTGTTAGAACAATTTTTGAAAATTGTTTTGGCAAAATTGTTTCTCGACGGCTCCGTAAACTATCTACCTTATAGTTTTGAAGTTCACTCGGAAGTCTAACCACAACAAAATTCACTAAAAGTAAAATTTCAATCAACTGGTATGTTGCCTACAACTATGTTTGAAAAAAAATAGCTTTTTACAAATTTTTTTTCCCGTCAACGTATAGAATGCCATTTAAATAAATAGTATAGCGCAGTTTATTAGGCGCCAAAATAAGCTCCTTCCTTATTAGGATATAAGTAACATTAACATCGAATTAAAAACTGGTTTCAACCCCTATCCTAGTTAAAACAAATATTTTTGAAAATTTTTTTTGGCAAAATTGTTACTCGATGGCCATGTAAACTATTTAGCTTAGTTTTGAAGTTTGCTCGAAAATCCTTCCACCAAAAAATTCATGAAAAGTAAAATTTTACAAAATAAACCATCAACAGGTATGTCGCCTACATCTATGTTCGAAAAAAGTAACATTTTCCAAGTTTTTTCCCGTCAACGTATATAACGCTATTTAAATAAATAGTATAGCGCAGTTTTAGGCGCCAAAATAAGCTAGGTACTTCCTTGTAAAAATGTAAGTATCATTAACATCGATTTAAAAACTGTTTTCAATCCGTTTCCTAGTTAAAATAAACATTTTTGAAAAAATTAATCGAGGAAAAATAGTTATTTTACATATTATGGAGTATGGCGTATAAATGTTGTAAATATTTTAACTTCAAACGCTCATAAAATTCATTTTTATTTAAATTATTGTTAGGGTCTTAGAGATTAGATTAGAATAACTTATGAGGAAATTAGGAATGTTGCATTAAAAAAAAATTATATTTAGATTTTGGGGATACGTTTTTTATCGTTGCTATATGGTAACATAATAATCGTATTCATTGGTCTAATGTCTAAACCTGCAGTGATGTCAAAGTCCAAGGGCCAACCCATGGCCCGCGAAGATATTCCATGTAACCCGTTACAATTTTTTAAAATTAAACATAATAAAATATTGTATACTTACTATGTTTAACAAAATTATATTATTAGTTATTACATTAAAATTGAGATTATTCATACTCTTATATTTGGTGGCCCGATCTATACTGTACAGTAGGTTACAAGTGGGTCACTGTAATGGATGGTGTTAAATTTAAATTCAATGATATACTATCACTGTACTAGTATGTATAAGAAAAATGATTCTGAGCAAAATCGGTCAGTCAGCCTATGATATTACTAAGTATATTTTATGATATTATTGTGAATAAAGTAATTTATAAATACCTAACCTATTTACGTGGAACCTTGTTTTAAATTTTCAATCCTTAGCTATAAAAGTTGAAAATGTTATAAACTTTTAACTACAAAATAATTAATACATTTTATATTTGATAAATTTGAACTGTAAATGCTTATAAAAAAAAAATGGTTACTATGGATTTTTTATTTTTTTCATCTTCCTTTGTAATAATATATTAGGAGTCTTGAATTAAATTTTCAAGCTTTTTTATCCAACAATTAATAAAGTTTTACTGACATCCATAGAAAAAAAACTAATAAAATTGGAAACTAAAAATGTCCGTAAACAGTTCAAAACAAATCAAAATATTTTGAAAGTTTTATCGTGTATAGAAAATGCGAATATAAACAATCAGTGAAAATTTCATGTATATCCGTTTATTTGTTTTAGAGTTATACCAATTGTACCAATATCGATTTTGTCTGAATCCCTTTTTTGTGTAAAAATTCCTTTTTTCCCTTAATTTTTATGTTGTTTTTTCCGGCACTTTTGAAAACTATTGGGAATTTAAATTTTTACCTCCCGAATGCACCAATTAGATTCGCTTTCCCATCGAACAAGATACTAGTAAAGAAAATCGAAGTAGTTTTACTGCCCCAAACCGTGACGACAGACACAAAAAAAAAAATAATAAAAAAAAAAACACACATCATTGTAAAATCAATAGGTACATTCATCGTTCCAGGGTACATCGGTAGATCGTTTCCTCGTAGTGTACCCTGGGCAACGTTTAAAACGGCTAAAGATCTACCACCATGCACGCAGAAAACCTGAAGCTCACGCTAAAGGTGCACACCAGAATTTCTGCAACACCAAACAACCAACAAAATGTGGTTGCTTACACGAATATAATAATAATAATCGTTCCACTCAGAATCTAAAATGTTGTAAGTATCAGGGCCAAAAACATAACATAAAAATAATCATAATAAAACAATTATTGTTATCTCAATTCGTAATTTTGAGGGAATCGCATATTGATTTTATATTTTATTATTATTTGACTTTGTATTCAACTTTCAAAATAAATAAAAAAATGTTATAAATTAAATGATGTTTAAATTGTTTTGAGACAATATTTAGACAAATCGATATGTCATTCCCTCAAAAATATTATTCTCTATCTTTTTTGTCATGGGTGACATTACTCTAAGATTAATTAAACACATAGAAAAAATGATTTTGAGTAAATGCATTTTGTCTATGTTGCGTGTGAGCCAGAGAGAAAAAACAAATAGTGCGCTGACAGCCTCTTAAGAAAAAAATAATTATGAATTGGAAATTTATTGGATCTAACAACTACTTTGTAGGATCAATGCAAATAAGAAAATAAAATTACTAAAAATGATGCTAAAAACTTATTTTAGTTCATATAATATTAGGTTTTTTTTATTATTTAAATAAATAAATTGATTGAATACAGTTCTCAAATAAAAACTATCTATAAATCTTTGAATGACGAGGACTGCGAAATAAGTTCAGCAACTTTTTTGTTTTCTAATATTGAATAATGATTTCCTTCAACAAAATGTACCATGACTGCTGAATTAAAATACTATTGACATAAAAAAAAAACAAAAAAAAAACGATTATATTGATTTTATGATTTTATAATAGTTATTTAATATCGAAATTACCTCCGAGAGTCCATAATCTTCGGATATTGGTAAAACTTGTTCGGTGGGGCGTATTAACAAAGTACGAGTTTTTAAGCTACCGTTAGGTTTTCCATCATAATTAATGAGTGCCTTCAACTTAATATAAGCACAGTTTAATAATTGTTTTTGATAGATTTTACTGTATATAACATCATCAGGGACTTGTTCAATGAAATAATTTAAACGTTCATCCCATGAATTTATTTGGTACAGTTCAGTCGTAATCTGAAACAAACAAACACAAAATGTTTCTATACTATTTACGTAAAAAAAATTATTTAACTTACTTTAGTTTTATTGTGAGGCCAAACTAAATCGAGGAACCTTAGTATTAGTTGAACTTGAATTTCTTGGTCTTGTGCCTTATCACCACGAATTGCCAATTCAGTGGTCATTTTCAAAAATTGTGGAGCACTATCAATCAACCACAGTTTACCTGTACGGTTATTTTTTTCCAGCATTTTTAAAACCTCAATGGCAATAAGTCCACCAAATGAATAGCCGACAATTGAAAACTCTTGATCAGCTGACAATCGTTCTTGGATTAACTGCAATCAAATACATTTGAGTCTGAAAGCTAAAATTATAGTTAAAACTTTTATTTACTGTATAATGAGTAGCAGCCATTTCTTCAATAGTAGATGCAGTGCCCAAAATGTCATATTGTAAACATAAGACTTGCATATTTAAATTTCTGGATAAAGGTTCCAACATTGATGAAATACCTTCAAGGCCGGGTATAACGAATAATGTGTTTAGTTTGGTAGTAGGTTGTTCGACTACAGAACCATCTTCACATAAAGATGGGATACGCATAACAGAATTATAAGCAGACGATTCTTCTCCTATAGCTCGAATAAGATAACCCAATCCTACATCAGGCACTTGAACAATTGACTTCGAGTCAACATCGGCTTTCTTTTCTTTATCATCCGAAGATCCGATTTCTTGCAATTTTGCAAATGTCATACTTCTGATGTCTTGAGGCGTTAAAAATACTTCAAATTGTCTTTCCAATGTCTGCTTTATTTCAACAGCCATCATTGAATCCATACCCAATTCTGCCAAGGTTGAATGTAAACTAATTGTTTTTAAATCCCTAAGACCAAGTATGTTAATTACAGTATCAACAATAGTGCCTGCATTACTACTAGATGCACGTTTCTCAGCAACTACCATGCTCGAGACAATAGGGTTATTTTTCTGAGTCAATAAATCATCCAATATTTCTAAGCAATTGCCGATTTTTTGTTGTAAAGTACCACCAATTACTACCTCTTGATTGTCTTCAGCCATATCAGCCACAAGACCCACTTCACCAACAGCTCCCCATTCAACAGCCAAAGCAGGCAATCCTTCCGAATGACGAATTTCACATATTCTTTCCATTACTGAATTTGACATGCCATAGTTAGTTTGTCCAGCGTTACCACGACCACAGCTTACGCTCGAAAAAATTACAAAATGTTTCAACTCCGGACACATTGTTCTAGAATATTTATCGAGCAATGACGTTGCAATAGCTTTTGGTCCAAATGATGCTTTAAAATCTTCTTCTGTTTGATTTTCAAATAAAGCATCTTTTAAAACCTAAACAAGAACAGTAAAAATAATTTATAACGTAATAAAATAAGTTGAAAACAGTACATTTTAATTTTAATTTTAAAATAAATATAAAAACAAAGAATTCATTGAATTAAAATTTTTATTTTTTTATTAAAACGTAAGAAATAAATCTTGCCTAAAGCATTTAGATCTAAAATATTGTAATTATTGTTATAATTCTATATCAACCTATGGAAATTACAACTTATTTATAATTATATAATAACATGTACGTATTTTAAAGATATTTTATAATTTTATCCAACTCATTGGTCTGCCATTGGTACACACATAATATTACTATACAAATTAATAGAATATGAAAATAGATGTGTGTATGAATAATGCCACAATTTGAAAAAAACAAATAAAATAACTAAATTAATCTTTAAATTAAAAAAAAAATGTTCGATTAATGTTCTATAAACGATATATTATTACACTTGCACTCCATACCTGAACCTCGTTGTAATGTAAAAGTCACTGGTTTCATGACTTATTAGCTATTAGATATTACATATAAAATAATTTAATAATACTAACAAAATATTAAGGTATAAAAATCTGGTGTAACTTTTATATGGTTTCTCACTCAAACAATTCCCTTATATATATCAAAATCATAGCTCATGTAGTTATCTACTTACTTTGCTAATTTGTGTAAATATTATGTATTAATTATTAACTAAAATATTTATTTTTACTAAGATACCTATAATTATTATACTCACTACAGCGAGATTAAAAATAGTAGAAACTGGTCCCAACTTGTTTGCTTCGTTAAGCAATTGTTTAACACCTTCTTCTGTAGTAATATCAGCAGTTGAAATTACCACGTTAGCTCCATAAGATTCCCATACGCGTTTTCTCAATGCTTGGTATCCATTACGTATACCTGTTCTTGTAGTAAGAATGATATTTCTCGAATTTCTCAAAACCATCCAATCAGCCAGTTCAAGACCAAAACCTCCCAGACCACCTTTACAATATTTCATTTTAGTATAAATTCTCCCATATATATTTTATATAATATTAATTACCGCAAATAATACAAGATGAATTTTTGTCAAACGTCACTCTTGGGTATGCCTTTACATTTATAGACCGTGGTTTAATAAAACGATCTTCTTCTTCATCTCTGATTTTTATCAATACTTTACCAATATGTTTACCTGCAGCCATATACCTAAAAGCTGGTTCTACCTGATCGCTTTCAAAAACTGTGCGCACTAATGGCCTTATCGCTCCAGAATCAATATTTTCTTGTACTTGACGTTGGAATACTTCCTTCCATTCGTCTGGACTTTCAAACAATGTGTCCAACATAACACCGTGGAAACTGATTTCTTTTAAAAATAATTCCATACCTAAAATAAAAGTAAGTAAGTGTAATCAAAATATTAAATGTATAAAATATAAGTAATACTCAACCTATCATGCTGTTGTTTGCTAAATCGAATTTTCCTATTTCTAAAAATCGACCTCCAGTTGCTAAACATCTGACTGAAGCTAAAAGTTTTTCTTCAGCTAATGAATTCAATACCATATCAACACCTTTTCCATCAGTTTCCATCATTATCATTTGCTCAAATGATGAATCTCTTGAATTTCCAATATGGCTTTCAGGGATCTAAAGATAATACACATTATAAATATTATCTAACTATTTGTTCTTTTCTTTCAATTTTTTTACCTGTGGAAAATGGGTTTTGATAAACTCCCTTTTTTCTGCCGTTCCAACTGTTGTGAAAATTTCACATTCATAATAAAGTGCTATAGTTATAGCAGCTTGACCAACTCCACCAGTTCCGGCGTGGATAAGTACTGAATCACCACGTTTCATTCGACCACTGACAATTAAAGCGTATATTACCTTAATAAAAATAAAACGTTAATAAATCACTTAAACATAAGTTACTATATCGTACTGTTCCATAAACTACTGGTACAGTTGCCGCTTCTTCTAATGACCAACTATCCGGTACTTTCCATGCCAAATATTTATCATGAACAAGTATATTTGTTAAAGCTCGTGACGTAATCATTCCCATAATTCTCTCTCCATTCTCGCGCCGACCGGAATATTCAAAACCGATTACACTTTCTTGATTAATGCGACCTCTTGCTATAACTTCAGGAGCTAGTTTAGCTGTAGCTAACATAATATCTCTGAAGTTCAAAGCAGTATAATAAACATGCACTAAATCCGATTCAGCTGGTGGTTTTGTAAATGGAACAATGGATCCCTGAAACCATTTTAAAGAAGACAAATCGCCGCGAATTGAGGTATTAACACAACTATGTTGAACTTCGATTAAAGACGGAGGTTCTAATAATAAATGTCTGTACGATCCCCAAACTTTATTCTTGTAAACGTTTAATATTAAATCTTTGTTTAATTGTTTCTTATATAAAGGTTCGTCCAAAGAAAAGATTGGTGCACATTTGTCCATTATAAATACACATCTAAAATAAAAAATAAAATAAACATTAATACCATATAATATATTACATAATCAATATAAGTATGGTTTAATATTAAGTCAATATGATATCAGGAAATGGATATTTTACACGTGACAGCGCGAACTAAGTAGGTAGGTACTCAAGGGATGAATGGCGCTACAATACAATATATTATCGCTTATGGATTTATGTTAAATTACATTGTTTTGTATAGATTTATTTCTTAATACTCTAGTGAACTATATGTCAATATATATGCATGCTATCATATCGAGATAATGTAAGGCCACTAAGACCTGTAGAGACCAAATTAAAAAAGGTAGGTATATAATAAAGAATCAAAAATAATCATCTTAAATGAATATTTAATAAGGTAAACATAAAACAGGTGGGTACCGTTCTGCTGTACAGTAATTTTCAAGCATGTCATTGTAATGAATGTGTTATATTCCAATTCAATGATAAATTATTGCATGCGTAAAACGATTCAGAGCGGAGAATTTGTCATCCTAGCATACTTGAATAAACAACCAAATTTAATATTTAAAAAAAAAAAAATTATAAAAATAAAAATATCACATGGCTATAAGTAGCATAACTTTCCAGTGAACTTATTTTTTTGACAGTGGTAGAAAAATCTTCTTGTTAAAAATCTTCTATCAAAATTATTAATGTTAGCTATGAAAAGAAAAACTTTTATGAATTTCTATCTGGGAAATAATATACAAAATTTAAAAAATTTCTAATGCCTATAAATAGCCCAACAAAATTCAAAATAGTTTGAAAATTTTAACATCCATGGAAAATGGTAATTTTAACATTTGGTGAACATTTCGAGTGTTTACGGTTTTTCGTTTTTGAATTACAACAAAATATTAAAAATCGATAGATGAAAATTCGTTAATTAACCGGTGGAAATCCAGTATCCTACAAATTTTAAACTCAATCTCATAAAAAATAAATGTTACTTTCGCTAAGCTTTTTTTTTTTGTTTAAGATAGAAAAAAAATTGTGGAATCTTCTATTAAAATGTCCAATGTAAGCTATGAAAACAAAAACTTTTATGCATTTCTAACTAAAAATAATTTAATGGTGTCAGTATATAATATATATATTGATTATTGGCTCAAAAGTTAATAACAATAATTAGCATTTGATGTAAATGTATACCTATTATTAGAAGAGTAATGTTTTCGGAAAAAACTAATTCAACCTACAATATTACTAATAGCAAAATTTTATAATTTATGTACAAGGTGTAACAGGACTATTTAACAAATTTCCATCACAAACATTGCTATATTTGTCAAATAGTCCGGTTATACACAGTATATAGTATACGTAGGTATAATGTATATCAATTATACTTAGTAGTACAAACGAAAGACAGAGTCGTTTTACGTATGGGATGATTTACCATTGAATATCAACAAATCCATTTCAGTGACCAACTCAAAGACGAGATACACTTGATACCAGCTGTCCAGCTGTGCCGGAGCGGTTACCAGATTGCCTACTTTTTATATATTTAAAAATTATTTTTATTATAAGATTTACATGATAAGATAAGGCACTCTCAGACTGTCAGACCTCTGTCATTAAAAAATGTTGTCCAAAAGGTCTCTCATTATTGAAATCGATATTTTTTCCTCAAACGGAATATGTTGAGCATAATATGTTGTTAGTATTCTGATAAAATATTAGTATAGTACCGGATAATAAGAAAACTAAAGACGTTGTAATTTATTATGTAATATTGTTTTTTTTTTAAATTTGTTATGAATAAATAAATAAAATGTAAAAAACTGACTTACTAGAGAATACAAGATGCGGAGGAGGCACATAAAAGAAAAAGTACCCGCAAGGCCAGAACGACATTTTTTTTAACTGGATTGTTTTAGATTCTGAGCGGAGCGATGAATGTATTGATTAAACAATGATGTATTGAAGAGTGTTTTTTTTAATTTATTTTTTATTTTTGTGTTTGTCATCTCCGTTTGTGGTAGTAAAACTGCTTCAATTTTATTCAACAGTATCTTATTCGAAGGGAAAGTGTATCTAGTTGGTGCATTCGGGAGGTTAACATTTAAAATGCCTAATAGTTTTCAAAAGCGCAGGCCACAGGGAAAAACAAAAGCAAAATTAAGGAAAAACGGAAATTTTTACGCAAAATCAGTTTTTGACAAAATTAATTTTGGTTTTTATCATAACTCTAAAACTAATGACCGTAGATACATGCAATTTTCAATGAATATTTATATTAGCATTTTCTATACACCATAAAATATTCAAAATATTTTGACTTGTTTTGAGCTGTTTATGGAGATAATCAATTTTCAGTTTTTTTAGTTTTTTTTCTATAATTGTCAATAACATTTTATTTGTTGGGTAAAAAAGCTTGAACATTTAATACAAGGCGCCTAATATATTATTACAATACCATTTGAAAAATATTAAAAGTCCATAGTCACAGTTTTTTTTTATAAGCATTTAAAGTTCTAATCTTGACAAAATATATAAAAATCATGAAATTGTATACCTAAATTATATTGAGTCAGATATTCATAAATATTTTTCTGTTTAAATATAGAGTTTTAAAGTGTAATACAAGAGTCCTTAAAGTTTGTCTATCTTAATCACAAAAAAAATGTCTTCAAGAAAGTCAAATCAAATTGTTATGAGCGTTTGAAGTTCATATTTTTATTACATTGGATATTTACTCGATTTATCTTGAAGCGATATTCTTATTTTGTTGTAATTCAAAAACGAAAAATTGTAGATACATGAAAATTTCACTGAATGTTTATATTTTAATTTTCTATACACCATACTATTTTGACAAATTTTGAGCTGTTTACGGACATTTTCAGTTTTCAATTTTTTCAATTTTTTTTCTATAAATGTCAATAGAATTGTATTCGTTGGTTCAAAAAGCTTGAAAATGTAATACAAGGCCAGTAGGTAGTTGAAAAATATTAAAAATACATAGGATATCCAAAACAAACATTATTGTAAATTTAAAAAAAAATTTAATCCATGTACATATACATTAATGGTATAGAATTTGTGTTGGTGAAAACGCGGTAAATACTTATCTTATTAGGTGAAATCGTGTATTGGGGGAAAACGGTAACTGGTAAGGTACACTTTAAGGCGGAAACGAGTAAGGATAACTATGGAAAATGGAAAGTTACACTTTTTGTGGAAACGTTTATCATTTTAATTTAATATGCGAGAAGCAAACATTCTAAATAATAAAAATGAGTATTATTTTTATTATTTAATCATAAAAGATTATTGAATTTAATATTATATATATAAAAATATTACATACCTAACTCTGTCACCACCTGGTTCTTTTCTGATGCAATTTAATAGTCCAACTATACCATTTTTAGGATCTTTTTCACCGACAAGAACAATTTTTTGGCTTACAGATGCATCATCGGCTTTCAATAGTTTTTGTAATACAGGTAACCACGAAAATTCAGTGCTCGATATTTTAACAACGATTGGGACAATGTTTTGCTCCAAAGGCTATAACAGTTTTTACAATATCAAATTATATTGTTTATATTAATAACAAGTAACTATGTAAATAATTATTTTTTATACCTTTCTAACAAGCATTAATCGTTCCTGTTCTAAGGAAGCATCTAGACACACTTCTACAGAACCTTGTGAGTATTCAACATTTAATTTCTCACGTGTCAATAAAAATCCACCTGGTTTAAGAGTCGCAAAAACTTGTTCCAGTAAGACAGAATCTTGTAGAACTCCTGATCCCACAGTCAATAATACCGATTGATCTGAAGATAATTTTTTATCTTCCACTGTTATATTGGATCCTATTTCCTTCAATTGAGGGTGAGTCCCATCAGATAGAATAGATACTTCGGGCTAGAAAGATATATATAAATATTCATACATACATGTATAGTTACTAGAATATTAAATATGTACCTAAAGTTATAAATATAAATGTATGGAAATAAATATAATTTAAAACCTGTATGAGTGGTAGATCAGCTAAGACATCAAGTATGATAGGGCTAAGAATTTGTACATCCGGGTTAAAAGTTTTATTTAAAATTTCTACAGTTTTTACTTTAATGTCCATGAGGTTTTCAATTACTAAATGCAAAGAAATGCGCACTATTTGTTCCAGTGTATAATCCTAAAAATATAATATAGTTTCAAATATTAACTGCGATTTCTTAATAGTTTATTTTGTTTTACCGTTTCAATAATGTTTGGAACAAATGTATATTTCTCTATCACTGGATCAGCTAAAGGCTTCCTTTTAGCAATTACATTTGCGTGAAGTCCTCGAATTTCTACACCGCCAGATTGAATAAGATCTATTTCTGGGTACACGTAAACAGGGAACTCTGAAAATTCAATAACGAACTTATTATTAGGGGATATAATATATGTTTGTTATTTTATTTTATTTAGAAAAATATACAATATTACAATCTAATATCCATCCATAAAATATTGTATAGGTAATAAGTATATAATAATATGATGTATACATATTAATTATTTTAGACCTGAATTAACGAGAGTGGAGAAAACCAATTGTTGACGAAACGTGATATACTCCGGTGTATAAAATATATGATTAAAAGTTGGTCACTTACATATTATTAGTAATAGGTAAATTAATTACCCGGTTTATCTTCCGGGAGAGTTTGTAAGATTGTGGCGTGTTTTTTCACATTTATAAAAAGTTTCTGTAATGAAGTAGGCACAAAAAGGGCTCTTGTATCTTCTTTTAATATTTGTATTTGTAACATATTGTCCATGAATGCAACCCAATTATTAAACCAACCAACTCTTCCAACAGTCGCTATGAAAAAACAAAAAAAAAAACCAAACCATTAAGAAATATGAAAAACAACTCGATATTGTTATTTAAGCTCACCATCAAGATTTACTCTATTTAAACTTCTAAACATTCCTTTATAATTATAACCTCGGAGTCTTAATTCTTTGTAAATATCCTTTATATTTAAATCTGTATCACTTGGTTCGTCTGGATGTGGAGGCATGTCAATCATCTCGTAGTTGGCATCGGTAGGAATGTACAAACGACCAGTAACAACAGGCGCCCCACTTTCAACGACCTCAAACGTACCACTGCCTTTTTGTACCATTACAATAAATTCTACATTTCCATCTTTTGGAATATTTGTTGCCCTTTGGAAACGAACATTCTCAAATACAACTGGTACTTCAGAGTATAGTTCTCCTCGCATCAAAGCAAGTGTTTCCCATGCCATTACCTGTTAAATTAATTCAAAAATAAGCATGAACCAACAAAATATTAATTTTAGACTGATGAAAGAAAACTTTAAAAATATGTTTGAGAAAAATGTATGTTAGTTTATTATTTATTTTAAGAGTACATTTAAAGAGGATGCTACACCCGCATGTGTTGTCTCCGTCTAACAAATATAAAACATTGAAAAAACGGTTTTTGGCGGGTGAGAATCACTAGGGCTGTAGTCCAAGCTAAGCAACCAAATTTTAACACTATAAAGAGGACAACATTTACTGTTCAACGTCGTTTTTATTTTTTGATATCAGATCTAAAAAATAAGTTATTCACTACTGATATCTGATATTGATATCGAAAAAATAAAAGCAAAGTTGTACAACGAATGTTCTCCTCTTTATAGTGTAAACATTTGATAGCTAAACTTAGACTACAGCCCGAGTGGTTCTTACCCACGCAAAACAGTTTTTGCAATTTTTTACATATTTTGTAAGACGGAGACAACACGTGCGGATGTAGCGTCCTCTTAATAATGAACTTTCTATGTAACGTGTCGACACTTGACATAATGATAGCAGTGGCGTATTTATGGGGGTGATATGTGGGTCATATCACCCCCCCCCCCCCTAAAGGAGACAAAAATGTTAACATAATACAACATGAATATAATATGTGTATAGTATTAAAAATTGTACCTATATCCCCCCCTTGAAAAAATCCTAGATACACTACTGGGTGTGTAGTATAATGACCATGGTGTAATTAAACACGGCGCAATACGTAATTTTTAAAAGATAACATAATTTATTTGCTTTCCTTATTAATTATATTGTTTATCGTTTATGTGTACCTACTATGTGCGTATATGATTATTGACTAATGTATAGAAATATGAATATGAAAATGAAAGTTTTCTTTTGCCAACCCGAAAAACAATATATCATTAAAAGTATTTAGTCTATTTGGTTCACTTTTAAAAAAGTCTATGATTTATGAGGCATGACCTATCATAACATAACAAAGAACTAAAGACCCCCTAGAACTCCCTATGTTATATCCTACAATAAACTTGTTTAATGATTTTAGAGTATTTAATTTAATTATTTAAAAGCTCTTTATTACAAGAAACTAAACTATTACCAATTGTACCTAATTCCAATTATATTTAAACTTTTTAAAATAGCAGGCAAGCACAATCATAAAAAAAGAAATTATAAAAAGTGATTACCAACTTATAAATAATAAATAATATAATTAAAAAAATTTACCAAATATCCGGTTGCTGGGAATAAATTTCTACCATCAATCACGTGACCAGATAAATACTCATGTTCTTCATCTTTTAACGAAATCGAAATATTTCGTTCTCCAGATTTAATTTTATCTTGAACACGATACATTGTCACGTACCAATCTTCTGAATGTTCCCATCGTACTAAAGGTGCAATCATTGGAGTACCTCGGCTAACCGGAAACTCGATATCCGGGTAAAGATTACTGATTTTTGGATTGAGACCAGCTTCAAATATTCTTAATAAAATGGAAATAGTTATAGCATATTATAAAAAAAAATATTAAAATTATTCTTACTTTCCAAAAGCTGACAGTAGATAATCAATTCCATCTTTATAATTCCTAGAAGCTAAATCTACATTGGTTATATTTGTTTTGTGTGATCGGTTCAATACATCTTGGAGAACACCATGCGGAGCTAATTCAATTAATACAGACCCCTTTGGCACATGTTCAAATGTTTCATCAAATAATACACTATTTAGTAAACTATTTGCACAATATTCGGCAGAACAATATTTAGCTTTATCTTCACCCCATTTTTCTTCTGGTACTGATGTACTTAACCATTTTCCTGACCGTAATTTAGGATTTGTTATAATATTTTTCAGGTACTCTAATAATGATGGGATTGCTTTTTTAATTGATGTTGAATGATATGGAGTATTTAGTACATTTATCATTTGTGTTGAAATATCTTTTGATTTTAATTTCAGAACAAACTGTTCAACAGATTCTTTTAAACCAGATATAGCACAGCTATCTGGCGAGTTATGCCAAGCCACTACAACATTTGTTGGAAGTAAGTCTTTAATTTGATTATATCCAATACCAACAAACGCCATTGCACCTAAAGGAATTTTTGAATTTAATGTAGCTAAACCATAGTAATAAGCAACTTTTATAGTCTGTTCAGATGTTAAACAGCCATCAGCATAAGCACACACTAATTCCCCGATTGAATGTCCAATAATAATATCTGGAGTAATTCCAATAGCAACCAACACATCAAACAATGCAATCTAAATTACATTTTATAAAAATTATAAAGGTATTATATATTTCTAAATTGAATAAAAAATGTTTAAAAGCATAAAAATTAAATATTTACTTGCATGGCTGCAATTCCCACAAACGAGTTAACTGTATTGTTTAATATATTAGCATCAGTACTAGTAATTATTTTTACTAAATCAATTCCAAATTCTTTTAAAATACTATGACTCTTCGAAATTGATTCATTGAAAATTGGTAATTGCATCAATGATGTACCCATGCCAGTCCACTGAGAACCCATTCCAGAAAACACGAAACATACAGAACGTGATTCGCCGGAATAATACTAAATAAATATACTTATGATTAATCATTTTTAAAACATTAAAAATATATATACATATAATATGACATATTCAGTTATTTACTTGTAAATCCATTGATTGGTTTGCTTTGCAATCTTTTTTTATGATAGTATATCCTCTGTAAATATGCCCAGGAATCTGCTCTGCTTGAACATCTTGTAGTAAACGCACATATTCTTTATCCAATGATCTTGACAAGAACTGGAATGTAAAATAAAATCATACATCGAAAAATATCAACTAAATATTTTTATATGACTTACATCGTTTAATATAGTGGTTACAGCTTCTTCAGTTCTACCAGATGCTACAACTAATCTAGGTAAATCGTCTTCGGGAAGCCCGTTGTTAATTTTACTTTTATTGTTCCAATTAAGTAATACGTGACAATTAGCACCACCAAACCCAAATGAATTAATACCAACTAAACCACCATTCCAAGGTGTCTTATCAGCCACCACATTTATACGACCGTTATAAAATGCTGTAATGTCCTCTCGTGGAGTGTTAAAATTTATATTTGGAGGTATAAAACCAGATTCCATCGCTATGATAACTTTAGCTACAGAACATAAACCGGAGGCAGGTTCTGAGTGACCAATGTTAGATTTCACAGAACCAATCAATAATGGTGTTGTACGGCCAGGACAAAACACATTTTCTAGCGCTTTCACTTCTTCTGGATCACCAACCTATGTATAATTAATATTAATATTAATTCATAAATTAAATATTAAATGTGTACGTACTTTAGTTCCTGTTCCATGTGCTTCTATCCAAGCTAAATCGCTTGGCTTTATTTCACACTCTTCGTAAAACTCTTCTAATAATCTTTGTTGTAATGGTCCCGAAGGATAAGTTATTCCTTGCTCTTTATACCCATCACAGTTTGTTTTAGCATGCACAACTTTTGCATAAACTCGTTTAGCATTTTTCGCTTTTTGTAAGTACAGAACACAAACTGCTTCTGATCTAACATACCCATTCGCTGCTTCGTCAAAAGATTTACACCGACCATCCGCACAAAGTACACCCAAACGCGCAAATTGCAGAGATACGTATGGATGGAGACACAAGTTACATCCTCCAACAAGTGCAGAATCACAGTGTCCATCTCGAATCGCCTTATAAGCGTGTTCCAATGCATATAAACTTGAAGAACAAGCAGAATCTACTGAATAGCTAGGACCTATAAGGATTAAGATAATTATAGTTTTGTTTTAATTATATAAAATACATATTGCAGTCATGTCATATTTACTTAATTAATAATTATATTATATTAAGAGAACCGCATGTTTGGTAAGGAGTTTATCTAGGGCATATCGTAAGATGCCATTGAAATTTATATTTTAAAGAGAATTATGATCATTTTAAAATTGTAATATTTTACATATAACTACCTTTCTATATAAATTATTTACTATAGCTCATTTTAAAATTAAAAAATCAATACAAGATCTACGAGACTCATTAGATATTATGCTTAACTATAAGTTTTATAATTGATTAAATTACTACCTAATTCACTTTGGTATTAAAGCTAACAACTTTAAATTGGTTCTGCTGATCGTATATAACATTGATATTATTATGCTATACGTTTGTAAAATGGAGACAACAAATACATGCTACTTTGCGAATCCAACGCCCTCTTAAGTATGCTTAAAAAAAATAATAGTACTCACCATTTACACCTAACCAATAAGATATCCTATTAGCTAGCATAGCTCGAGCACAACCAGTAAGTCCAAATCCATTAACTTGAAGTTTTTCATAAAACCAAGTTTTTTCTGACTCACTGAAGCATGCTCCAACAAACACTCCTGTTTTCGATCCTTTTAATGACTTCGGAGAGTTGCCTAAAATAACAAATAATAAAATAATAAAACAATGTTTCATTTTAAAATTTAAACTATTATTGAAATTTATTTTTTTTGTGTTTTTAATAACTCAGAATCTTAGAGTTTGGTTCATTGTTATTAAATTCTGATTTAATTTAATTTAATTTCGAAATCACTTGACTTTTACCTTTTAAAAATATCGTAATCTTATAAATATGTCATGTTTAAATATGCTATTATTATAATGTAAAATATTTATAATTTCGTGTCCTTATAGGTACCATTGTTGTGAAACATGAATTATAAATAGGTAAGTAAAGGTAATTACTAATTAAGTATAGTAGTACGAGTATAAAAAATGAATAAAAGTTATATTAGAATATTAGAAATTTTTGTTAATTTTTAGTTACTATATTTGTTGTTACATGTTATTATCTGAAACGTATAAAATATTTTTAAATAAAAACACTGACGCCTGTTTGACATTGTCGCTTTCCTGCTTGACAGTGACATTTGATAAAACCTTGGCCATGCACCTTCATGTATAAATACAAGTTTGTCTTTGAGCGATCAATAAAGATAAAAATGTTCGCACAACGGAACTAGAGGTAAAGACTTATAGAAGTTTTATTTTTATATTGTTAGATTTAGAATATTAGTCTATTGGTGATTGTGTTTAAAAAAAATGCTAAATGTTCCAGAAAGTGCCACCAAACAATAATATGTACCTAACAACAAGTATAGTAACTAAAAACTAACAAAAATTCTAACTATAATATAACTTTTTAGTATTTTTTATATTCGTACCACCATAGTACCATACCTAATTACTAATTCGTATTAACCTACACTTTTTTTATAATTTATGTTTCAAACCTACCTACCTATCTAAGGACATACAATTATAAATATTTCATATACGTATTTTACATATTAATATATTGTAGATAATTAATAAGATAATATAGTTTAAACTTTAAAATAATATAAAACGTTCCATTTTTAATTTATTGAAATAGGCATTTAGGTAAACTTACCTTAGCAGATAGTAAAATCTCATAAAAATTAAATTCTTTGACAATTTGCCTAGGCATTTAGTAAAATTCCTGACTTTAGTTTATACCTACGACATATGTACATTGTACAGCATATACTTTCAGGTTTTCACCTCATAATATAAAATATCATAACCCAGTAAACACTTATAGTTATTATAGTGTCTATAAGACGTCGAGATCTTAGGTATATTATAGGTATATCTACGTGGTTGTCTCGTGAGTCTATAGGATATATTTTTAAACATTTATTAGGTTCAACAAAATTAATTCGAATTTAAGATATTTCTGTAGATTATTTATATACGTATAATTTATATTCGTATAGTGTATATACTTCGTATAGTGTTTAAACGGCTACTTGGCTGGACCTGTTGCCTGTTAAATAGTTTATCACTATTTAATATTTATAAATAATATTAAAATAATTAAATTTTACTGTTGTATAATTATTAATTAGATACCTAGAAATACATTTTTAAAAAGAAACTTAGTTTTTATTTTATAATTTATAGGTATATCCCTGTTTAGGCATCTAAAATAAACGGAAAACAAATTTGTAACAAAAGTTAAAATTGATCTGTAGTTAGCGCCAATCAGGATCAATAAAAAAGAGGGGAAATGTAACAAAATCAAAATATAATTGTATATTAACCATTAAATTACTTAAATAAGGTCCGTTCATTTTAAAATATAAATAATACCTAATTTGTGAGTTGCAAGTATAATTATTATTTGTTTGAAAGAAAAAAAATGTTTTAAGTTTCTTTAAAAGCTTAATTTATATTAATATAGTCAGGTGCAGTTAATTTTGTAATAGTGTTTTTTGTAGTAGGTATTTGTTTGAAACTTATGTAGTATGTACTATCAACTGTCAAGGATGATTTTTGATTAAGGTAACTGGAAATTCACTTATATATGCATATGTTTTTTTTCCTAACAAACTATTTGAAAAAGCAAATATATTATGCAATCTTTTAAAATATACGTATTGTGCCGTGTATGATTACGCCGCGGTGGTCATCATACTGCAGTCACTCAGTAGTGTATCTAGTATTTTCTCATTTCCAAATTATATTATTGATATTTAACTAATATATAAGTGTGTAATATACTAATATCAGTAAATATTTTAATATTTTTATGTACCATTAAAAAAAAAAAAAAATAATTCGATGTTATGATATATTACGTTCTGGCTGATAGGTATGCATTTACACATCTTATAGAAAACTATTTTATAATATTTACATAGGTATACGTATTTTAGACGTCTAGAAACGAGGTCTCAATTAGACCTTCCTTAAATATGTTATAAACATATATTTTTTTTATTTTAATCCATAGATTCTATGCAAATACATTTATACCACGGACTAAGATATATTTTAGTCCGTGATTTATACATCAATTAGACGTGTTTTAGATATATTATAGATCTGAAATGTTCACTTGGAAGATACAATAATAAATTAAGAAATAATATACGATAATAACAATACCTAATGTATGATAATATTTTTGATAGTGTTAAAAAAACGTGCTTTGTTTATAATAGTTAATTATGAATGATAAAAGTGTACATTTTAAACGCTTAATCATGGTGAAACCATTTTAAATCACCAATATAGTTTGATGGTAATAACTTAAATTTGTCACGTGCAGTTTGCGGCTTGTTCGGCTTAAATTTTATTTCAAATTAGGTACTGAGTGAAGGTATATAATAAAAAATATATATTATATCTAAATGACTAAATGCATTGTTTTTCTCCGAATTACTAGCAGATTTTCAAGGGATCAAGTATTCATTTCGAATAACCAAGTTTCAAATTATGGTTGATTTGAAATATTATATTCGACTGTATACCTGTTTATTTATTTATTTATTTAACTATTTAAGTCTTAAGCAAGCCAGGCCCAATTATATACACTATATAATAAAAATCGTTCAATAATAATATTTAAAAAGAAAAAACCACGAAATACAATATACCTACCTACAATTTATAGTATATACCAACTTATAGCTATGAATTTACTAGTATACATGGTATTACAATACCATTTTAAAAGAGTTTGGTGATAATATGAATAGATCTATGTTCAACTCATTTACCTATAGTTTTTATAATACTGTTGAGGGGGTGTTGCTTGAATAATTAGTTACTTTTTTGGTTAAATAAAATCAGTCTTGTAAAGTATTCGAATAAAAGTATTTGAATACTTTTTTTGTATTCGAATACCATTTTAAATACTTTTTTTAAAAAGTATTCAAATACGTATTCTGAATACTTATATTTGTATTTTTTATTCATCAAAAAAATACTTTTTTCGATCTAGAAAAATAGTTTTAAATTTGTGACAAGACATATTATAAATCATGAACATTAATTTTATTCTTTAAACGAAATATAATATTGGCCCATGATATAATTACTTTTATAAACACCAATGTTTTATATAAGTACTTGTATCCCGTATGGCCCGTATCGGCCGCGTGTGTCATATGTGGGCAAAATGTATAAATAACTTATGATTACGTTGTATGTTTAATTATTAATTAATAAATGTTAATTTCCAATCATTCAAAAACTGACAAAAACTAGTTGTGAAAAAAAGTATTCTGATAGTATTCGAATATGTATTCTGAATATATTTTTCAAGAACTATTCGAATACGTATTCTGAATACAAAATAAAAGTATTCTTTACAAGACTGAATAAAATGTATTTTTAGACCAGGTGCTACGAGTAGGGGTATGGAAGGATTAAATCAATTTGAAGTAAGCCAGCTTAGACTTGATTATTAACTGTACGGAATATTTTTGTATCATCAGCAAACATTAATTTAGAGCAGTTTTGGAAATGAATGTCATTAATAAAAATAAGAAATAATATTTTTGCTAAATGGGACCTCTGAAGAAATCTCGATGTAACACGTATTGAAATAGATCAATTCTCTTTGTAAGCTACGATTTGCTGACGCTCTTCAACAAAAGAGATACTCCATGATAAAAAAGATCCACAAATACCTACCAATCTGTTTTAAATTTTATAAATAAGATCGAATTATATTGAGTTTGTAAGCTTGTTACCTGAGTCCACAATTGCCTCATATGATTTTTCCAAAATTATTCGACACATAGGATCCATAGTATGGGCTTGTTTGTAATGAACCCCAAAAAATGCTGCGTCGAACTTATTTACTTGATTCAGTTTTCCAGTTCGCTGTGGTATTTCCGGGTGTTCTAAAATAATATATAGGTATAAGATAAATCAACAATATTAGGTATAATATTTAATCATAGGTAATTCATAACGTAAACAATATTCAATTTATTACCAATAGTCCATCTTCTGTTATCGTCAGATATTAAGTCCACTTTATTGAAAAGATTGTCGGCGAAATCTGGAAGACCGTCAGAGTTTGGAAAAGATCCAGAAAACCCCGATATAACGATTTCATCACCTGGATCACATTTTACCAAACGGCGGCCTGCCCTCAACGCTATCTCCCTATCTGTTTTAATCTTAAGCTCAATAGCTTGTTGTCGCGACATATTGGTTCACCTAAAATTACGGAATTATTGTCATTAGCAGTAGTTAGCACCTGATACACCGAAAACATAATGAATATAAGTACTGAGAAAAAACATTTGTTCGATGTTAAAACACATGTTTATTCATTAAACTAATAGATCACAGGATGTGCCATTGATTTGCATATCGTACGATCACAAACATATACCTAATTATTTGTATAGGGTCGTATATAGTCGTTAAAGGTCTTAAGGTCGTAGATCATCTCATCGACGAACGAATAATTTATGTTTTACTATGGACGGCTTGTATATATAGATACGAACGATATTATTGAAACCATAACAATATGCATTGAAATTATTTAAATAGGAAAATGTATTTTCTTACGGAATAATTATAGATGAATATATACAGTGCGATGGGTTCTGAGTAATATTGTTATGAAAATTTAAAAAAATATATAATACACGTCCAATAATAAATTAAAGGAATACTCAGATCGCCAGATGTTATGAAAATTCCTAGTAGGTATGTATTGATGACAAGAAGTGTGGTGAATAATGGTATCAATACCAAATCAAAAACAATGAGGAATAAAATTAATTTCATACTTGCATAGTTGTATGGGTAATACGCCTATCTATTAACTTTTATTCTTATTAAGTATTTATTAGGTAATTATTAATATTATTACCTATATGTATATCTAGGCACGTCCTGGCACTTGAGTGTTTATGAACTATCTATTTTTAATAGGTACTTACTACTTCATTAAGATAGAATTTATGAAATAATAGAATCATTATAGAAATTAGGAAATTAGTATTCCAAAATGTTATATTTATAATATTATTTGTTAATTGTTGTGTATATCGTTACCAAAAATACGACTGTCTAAATAGTTAAAAAATAAATAAAAGTTTGACTTTAACCATTAGGAACATATATTAATTATATCGTGTACCTAGGTACCTACGTAATGATAGCCTATATCTACATTTCAAAAATTTAATAGGCAGGTCATAGATATAAAATAATTAGGAGTAACAATAAAATTAGGTAATTACCTATCAAGTCCTTTTAATATTAAGTATCTACTTACATTAAAAAAATTATTGTATGATAGGTATATTAATGCATTTTATTAGGTATGTTTTATTATTTTCCTATAATATTATTATGTATACGGTGTAGCTACATAATTATAAAATCGTTTAAAAAAACATGAAATCAATGAACTTAATTGAACCTAATTCTAAATAGTTTTACTCGAATAGCCTGGAATAAGCCGTAAGGATCTATCCACATAAATACAGAATAAATTGAATTACAATAAATTATAATTATCTTGTTGTGTGATCTGTTCTATCTAGATTCTAGACTCTAGGGCGGGGATGGTGTTTGGCGATAGGCGGCCCGGGGTCGTCAAAAATATTTTACTTAAATACCGATTTTTTTTTTTAATTATTCATCTTTGTGTAGACCCAAAATAACTTACTAAGCAAAAAAGAAAAAGATTTTCTAGGCCCCTAACATTTTTTGTCAAATTATCCGGATCCCCTTGGAAACTAATTGCCGAACCCTGCTCTAGCACATGGGTGCGAAATATACATTGTACACGGATGTAGTCCGTCGCATTGCGTTCAGCTCTTATCTTAAAATAAAGGTGACACGCATTGCGCCTTAAGTTGAATTAAATATATTTTTTTAGTGATTTCCATCTGATCATTAATTGTATAAATACATGTTTATATAGTTGATACTCGATATACTTATATTGGGCGATTAAAATACTAAATGAATCGGGATATCCAATCTCATACCTGCATTCTCCAAATTAAATAGTGTCTGTCGACTGACCAAGTATTTATTTATTCTATAGGTATCTATATAGGCAATTATAGTACCTACCAAACATGTTGATATGTCTATTCTAATTAATATTTTTAAATTAATATAGAAATCGAAAGTTGATTTTAAAATAACATTGTACTCTAATAAATTTAATATAATCCACACTTTCCATAGATTTAATTTGTATGTTATTTAATAATTTGGAGAGAATATTAGATACGAATGTACAATATTATACCTACTTTTATGCTATTTTAATTTACCGAAATAAATTACATCATTATTCTAATTTACAATCCCTCATTCATTAATATCTAAGTATTGTATATTATTTTTAAATAAACTTAAGAAATAATATAGATTGTCTATTTTTACTGATAAAGTTTAGTTAGGGATTCTTTTGACATGGTCTTATTTACTAAAATTAACATTTTTTTCACGTTATTAAATAAAGTAGGCAGGTCTCAAAAAAATTATATTGATTACCTATCCAGAAACTCAAATTTTTAGGTAAGACACTATAGATTAGTGTCAGTTAGATTATCATAGTCGTCACAACCCACAAGTCATTATTATAAAAAATATAATTCTTAAATATTTTTAGTAAAAACCAAAGTTTTTGAGTATAAGTTGAGTATAAATTCCTTTTACTTTTTTAATGATTTGTATTTAATTCAGAAAAGTCTGTACCTACCTATGTACTTTTTTAATAATTATTACAAGGATGTCATCATCACATCTACATGTGTTGTCTGCCTTACAGATGTCCAACATAGTAAATTTGCATTCAATAGAACTACTTGTGTGAATTGATCTAGTATCATACTTAGAGGTAAAGTATATGTGTTTGTAGATTGCCTGTCGGTTTTTTTTTATGATAATTCAATTCAGTTCAATCAATTTTTTTTTTTTTGGGGGGGGGGGGGGCACTTAATTTTTTTCTCTAGCCTTTAAAATGCTAGAATATCTAATTATGACTCCTTCGTTCATAAAGTGTATCTACTACTCGTTTTATGACTATATTATATTTATGTTAACAAGTATGGTACCTACATTTAAATATAACAATGTATTAATATTATTGTAAACCATTGGTTAATGTATTCATCAATATTATTATCATTATATCAAAATGTGTTATAAACAAAACATTCCATTTTTGGTTCGAATATTATTAAAATTTACTAACAAAAAAACAAGACTATATTAGGACTGTTGAAAGCTGGTAGTTTTTTCGTGCAATTAGATTAATAAGCGGAAAAAAATATACTTCCAAAAATCCAATTTTAATTTCGAAAAAAAACATAACAATTTCTCCGCTTTTTGTGTGTTTTGTTGGAAGTGATTTTTTTTTTAGTGGTTCAAAAGTAAAAGTGAATTTGAAAAAGAAAGAAAATTACTCTGGTACTATAATACTAATTAAACAATACTACAGATTATAAATCCATTTCATACATAATCTAGAAAAGAGATTAAGGAATTCAAATATATGTTTTCAAAATTAAAATAGCCAAAAGGGCTTTTGGTGCTGGGTGAATTTGTCTTCCACTTTTTGGGAGTTTTGTGGCACATGTAAGTTGAACATTTTTTTATCACAAAATATAGTGACGTGACTCAAGTATGTACTTTACTGGGGTTCAAGAATCTTAGCTGTCGTTTATCTTAAATTACTTAAAGCGTTCGGAGAACTCGCACACACTAATGATCAGTTACTACACACACAGATATAGTACTAACGACGGATGTATAATATTTCCTAAATCCAAACCCTTCAAAATGATTCACTTCGACAGCCTTAACTTTTAATTTTTATCAAACATATAATATAATATAAGACAAGCTAAAAAAATGTTTGGGGGGAGCACGTGCCCCCAAGTGCCACCCCCTGGCTACGGCACTGATTCAATCTTTAAATAATTGATGAGTATTTAAAATATTCCAATTCAAAATATGCTCATTTAAAACTAAAGTATTGTAAAATTGTAAAATATTCATATAATGTTTTAGCTTATAACTCAAAATTAGTTCTACTGAAGACAAGTTTGCTATGTTGTAAGTTTATAAGACGGGGATGACATATGCGCGTATGAGTCCTCTTAATACAAAGTAAAAATAAATAAATTGAATTAACAGAATATAATCAAGTCAATAATTATTATGAAATAAAAGTATATATTTTAATACAATCTTATAGTATTATAATGTAGTAAAATTATCCTAAGTACAATAAATGGTTTTTATTGTAAAATTTGTATTTTATATAGTTTTGTTTGTTCAGTACATAAAATGTATCATATTTTAACTCTGTATAGATATGTAAATAACAAATATTAATTATTCCATTTTTATACAAATTAAAGTAAAACAATAAAATAATTTTAGTTTTAATTTTTATAAAATTAATTTAGAATATTTTTAATTAACTTAAAGGTTTATCAATTATTCGTAAATAATTACTTGAGGAAAAAATAAAAACAATAAAAATAACTTAAGAATTAAAAACTGATGAGAATAAAATAATAAATCAAATTACTTTTAAATTTGTACACAAGTTTGACCATTAAAACACATACTAACGTGTTTTTATAAATAAGAAAATATTAATACTAGGTATGAGGAAATAAAAATAACAAGTAACTATTATAAGTAACTTACCGTTTAATGATAAAATGATAAATAAATAAAATGTCCTTAATCGAAACTGATCCAACGGTTACTGAAGTTGTACCGAGAAGGTTCTCGGCAACACAATGACAAACGTACTCAGTTCAGGGTGAAAAAGAGTCAATCAAAAAACATACTATTGAATTATTCATGAATTTAATAAATATAACAGCAAGGTCAATGAACAAACCATGTGATTGACTTATAAATTCAGTATTAAATTCGGAATACAAAAAAAAAAATCAATACAATTAAAGAAAATTTTGGTGTGAATAAATCCTAAGAGGTCATTGTTCTCTATTTTAAATTCACATAGAACACTATTCAGATACGTTTGTTGATTTTGAAGAAACGCAAGAATTGTTTTCCCGTTGATGTTGAGAATTCTTAGCTTCTGCTGTTAAACGTTCCATCAATTCGTGGTCATAAGTAGAGTGTAGCATTAATGCTAAGACTCCCGCTCTTGAAGACATTCTATAACGTATCTGTCGTTCCTTCTCAACCAACTCGTCTAATTTCAACCACTGAAACATTAAAAAAAAATATATTTAATAGGAAAGAATACTAAAAAGGAGAAGAGGTAACCACTAGCAGTATGGTAGGTGTAGAGTAAACCTCGTCTATGAGTAGTCACTGAAATGAGAGTTCAATTTTAGTTTAATGATATACCATTTCAGAAGATGATCAGCTTATATTACTAAGTATATTTTATGATTATATTTTTAAGTTGCTGTTAACCCATTAGCGCCCAAATTATTTTTTTTTTTAATTTTCAATACATTTTTGTTGACAACTTCTATAAATACACTCATATTAAAATAACATTTTTTTTTTTTTAAATAGAGCCTATAAACGTTGCCATATGTTAACGCTGGGCGCTAATGGGTTAATGTAATTTATTTACCATTAATAAAAAATAATAAAGTAGATTTGCCGAAAATATTGTGTGTATAAAATATAATATATAATAATATACATTAAAGTTTCAAGTACTCACGAATAATATAAATTACAAAAAAATAAGTAATAACTAAAATTGTTATTATTCGTTTAAATATATGAATTTTGTCCAAATATGAACTTAAAATGCTTATAAAAAAAATCATGCTCTTGTACTTTTAATATTTTTAAATATCCATAATAACGATATATTACGAGGAATCATATAGGAAATCTTCAAGTTTTTTGATTTATCAAAAATTTTTTTTTCAAGATTAATAGAAAAACAATTGAAAATGTCAAATGCTATAAATAGCTCAGTTAAAATATTTTGAAAAATGTGCAATCTGTAGAAAAAATATTATAGGTATTATAAACATTTATTGAAAATTTAAAATATCTACAGTTATAAAATTTAAATTACAAAAAATTCCGCTTAGAATCTAAAATTGTAGCACATAGTTAATACATTTTTCCATTCACTTTTAGTAATTGGTATATATTCAAAATTTGATACTTAATTTAATAATTACAGTTCTGCAAAAAATGGTTTATAAATACAATAATTTATCATTGATTTTTGAGAATGACCAACCTTTAAATTATCATTTGAATTGTGTAGACTTGTTATTTTTTAAATATATATCAATGCATTACAATTTTATGAATCAGCTTTGCAATAATTCAATTTTTTTTTATCACTATCTACTAAATAAACATAATGAAAAAAAAAATTAGTTTACCTGACGAACTCTTTCCATATCAATTTCAGCTCTCCTTAATTTATCCCAGCAGTAGTGTTTGATGCATGTTTTCTTAGGCACACGACAAAATTCTCCAGTTAAATTGAAAACATTTGATACAAGCGGACAGCCACATACCTGAAATATAAACGAATATATTTAAATATTAATTAATTATACTTTGGACTAATACAAAAAAAAAATAAACATCAACAATGTTAATATATAAAAATATTTTGCACAAGTAAAAAATAATTATAAATAAATCATAGTTATTATTAACAAAACAAATATTTTTACTTCAGTATCGCTAATGACAGTTGAATCTTTAAAATGCTCCGGGCATAAAACTCTCAATCTTTTGCAATAAGTACCTTGTGAAGAATTATAAAAATCACAAAACATATTGTTGCCATCGATTCTAGTTTTATAAATTGAACCAAATGATGACTGACTCTCGTACTAAAATATTAAGATGAAATTATTAAAAAAACCAAAAATAAGTAACTAAATTCATTATTCAATGCAACAGTTATAAAATCAAACCTTATTAAAACATTTTTCCATATGCTTCACAGCAGTTCTTGTATGTATTTCATGTCCACATGTAACACAGTGCATACTCATTTCTTCATCAACATCTTGCACTTCTTGATTCACATCAACAGACAACAATTTTGCTTTTTCTAATAACTTATCGAGCTCCTTAAAATTGTTTAAAATATTTATTATATTCACTATTGATTTTGCTATATTATATTTTTCTCTTAAAAAAAATAGCTATAAGATAAATTGTATTGAGAAAAAAAACATTGTCTTATTTTTTGTCTTTGTCTAAATATATTTTTTCATAATTTTTTAATATTAAAACGGTAATGGTATTATTATCGTTTTTACGTAAATGGTAATTGTAATGGTATTTAAATGTCTTAACCCTTAAATGGCGCATACATCAATGACATATTGTGTAAAACTGATGAGATAGTTGATGTTTAAGATAGTTAATAAATAATTACTTTATGTCTCTTATCCAATTCTTTTAATATATCTCTAACTTCTAGTTGTTCTTTTCTAACTACTTCTAGGTTTTTTTTATTTGTTTCTTCTGCAACACATGGTGATAAAGCCCATTCTTGAAGTCTTGGAGGTAGTACCTAAAATAATATCAATAAATCATATGAATATCAGAATATTTATGGTTAATTGGTATAAAAAATATATACTCCGGCCCACGAAAGTCCATACGTAAACCGCGCATCGATACTGACGTACGCGACGTCTGCAGACCGAATTTTCTCCCACCATAGTGCCATTCCCACCACTCGGCAATGTGAATACAGCGGCTCATAGAAAAACAGCTAATTAATTGCGTTTTGGCGGTGTTATATGATTCTTCATATTGAATAAAAAAAAATTCATAAAAAAATATGTCATAAACTTTAATGTAAACAACACAAAAGACCAGTTATAAAAACGAATTAGTCAAATTTCGTAAACGTGTTTACTACTGTCATTACATAAACATGAATGTCAACGATGGCTGTAGGCGATCATTGCCGACCAGCTTCCGATCGGTATGATTCGGCATATGGAAGGGGAACCGATGCGCAGGGACGGACGCGTTAGCACGTATGGACTCTCGTGGGCCTTAGTATAGGTACTAGACTTACATGAAAAATTCTAGCATTAGCTAAACTCATACCACATTTGTCTGAACAATACTTGGAATTAAACCTTGCTATTTGAGTACACCCAGGACCATAGCAATGATCACGGTTTAACAATGGTAAATTAACATGATCAGCATCAGAGCTGGAATCCTTACGTTTTCTCTTAGTAGACTTGGATAATGGCCTATTTTCCTGTGATAAATAACACATTATAATTTCAGTATCGAATAATAATAATGAGTATTATACTTGTTTGTTGATATTTAAACATATTTTGTTTTCACATAAATCTGAACCACCAAATCTTCGCATTTCAGAACATCCCAAACATAAACCACAATTTTCAACTCGCTTACAATTTTCACAATGACCGCAAGATCTGTGTTTAGGTCGATATTTTTCACGACTATCTATTATACAAATAAGTATGGTTATAATAATATTAGACTCTTAATAAATCATTAAATATCAGTTATATAAAAAATACTGAATATTTTTAGTCAGAGGCACCATAGTTGGTTCAACTTATACCTCATATTAAATGAATTTGTCATTTCAATTAAGCTCAAATAATTATTTACTTATCAAAAATCTAAAATTTTCAAAAAAGTATTCTGCGTAGGAACTTTGAATATTAAAATAAAAAAGACAATTTTATATTGATGTATACTTCATAAACGCAACTAAGGGGGAGGGGCTGGGGAGCTTAGCCCCCTCCAAAAAAATATTAATTAATTGTTTCCTAAAACATTAATGAACCTTTAAAAATTCAACTATAATTCATATTTATATTATTTTTGAAAAGAAATTAAATCATATAATTTTTATTTAAGGTTTATACCTAATTATTTTTTATAGCCTATAATAAATATGGTAAATATCATTAGCTGTATGACTGTATTTTTTTTAAGGAAACAATTTATGTAGGTTTATTGGTAAGATTATTATACATGTATAATAATTGTAAAAATAACTCGTAATAATAATGATTATTATTTTTATTAATATTTACATCGTCAAAATATTATTAGGAAATTAAATATTTTATTTCAGGGATCTAATTTTTACATAATATTATAGTAAATTTATAGATAATATAAAACAAAATATTATTGCGGTAATGTTTGAAAATTATACTATATATATATGCATAAAAAAGCAAGTTAAATTGTATTCAACATACCTATATATTTTAAACTTTGAACATAGGTTGGTTTTTTTAATTTAATGTTTCTTTAATAGATACTTGATTTTAATTTTTTTTAATGATACAATACAATTATACTTACTATAAGTATAAATTTGTAATTATTACACAAATTTGTGGTAATTACACCAATTACAAATTAGAGTTAAAAAAATATTTGTTCAATCATTTTCATGTGGTTGTATGTTATATTGTAGTCTGGTAATTTTTAATTCGATTACCACAGACAGTTGGTGTATTATTATTGTAAAAAATGAAACTTAAGTAAACAAATATTTGTGTTTTCTTTTTATATTTTTATGTTAATTTACATGTAGGGGGGGGGGGGGAACACATCGTATCCACGGGTTAATTTCCATGTAATATCAGGTGGTGGGCTATAGTTTCCCTCCAACATTTTAGCCTCAGTTGTGCCACCGGTATACTTACTATTTTATTGCAAATACAAAATACCCCTTTTAATATTTCAAAGATAATAATATAATCTAAAATGATTCCCTCAAAAATGTTATAGACTTTGTAACTTAAAGTGTACCTATTAATAGACTAAATATGTGCTTTCAATGTAAAAAGAAAATTAATAAACAAAATATCATAGAATATAAATTAAAATTTTTAAAAATAATTAATAGGTAGTTCATGTTTTAATTTTCAAGCTAATTAAAATTCTGATAATACATTTTTAAACAAATTACACAAAGTTTATAGATTTTATTGTATAGTTTATTTACCTCGTTTGCTCCCAACATAATGATCATTTTTTTCTTTAAAATCATTACGACTTAATGAAGTTTTGAATATTGTTTTCAACGAAGCATCTTCTGATTTACATTTCTAAAAACAATATAGACAATTTTGTAACAGTACTAGTATAGAATAATTTACAAAATTACAAAATATTGATTATGGACATACATCACAAAAATAATGCTTGATGAGTTTAGACTGCTTTCTTGTTATTCCAATACAATCACCATGATACCAATCTTCACATGCATCACATCCACTATAATTAATAATGATAACATGTTTTAAATATATCTATCAAAAGCAGTTTTACAAATAACATGCGTTAATCAGTATCAATTAGCAATGTAAAATTGTGTTAAAAACATTATTATTATTAAAAACATCAAATTATCAATTTTTAAATACTTGTAGAAAATTAGGAAAACATATTTTTATTATTTTTTTTATTATGCTCATGAGTGATGTTATACTTTAAACGCAATAATAAATATATAATAATTAATTCAGAAATATAATGATTTGTATTATGCATATAATGCACCCATAGTGATAGACTATTGAGTGATATGAATTTAACACCTTATGATCTATATTAATAGTTAAAAAGAAAATTATTCAGTCTTAACACTCACATCATAAATCTAGAACTGTCTGATGATCGACAAATACAATATGCTTGTCCATCTTGTTTAAGTAAAGTTGCAATTTTAGATTTACGCTCTGGAAGCATAAATTGCTTGGCAATTTCTTCTTTCTATAATACAATAAACACATTTTATAATATATTGTATTTAACTTTAATCAAACACTAAATCTATACTTACAGATAGACGAGGCATATTATCAATAGATTAAATATATATATCTATCAACTTAAAAGGTTTTAATGTGATTTAGCAACCGATTTCTTTTATATGTAACAACTAAGATTTTAAAGAGTAAAGAGTAAAGAAATTTAGTATCAATTTACAAGGAGGTAAATAGTAATTAGTTGGTAATAGACAATTATAGTAATCATTAAACCGTAATACCTATAACAAGTTCCAACCTCCAACCTACTAAGTACGTCAGTACGAGCAGCAACTGAAGTACTGAAAATACCGAATTACTGACAGAGAATAGATAATAATCTATGATTCACGGACTAAGATATACAGGACTGGACACGAGATGAATATTGTGGTTACCATGATATAAACAACATGGTATGATCGTAACTTTTTGACGGTCAGATCCTTCGGTAAGCACGTGACGTAGCATAGTGTATAGTAATAATAATTTAATGACAATATGATAACACGGGTAAGCAAGTGACGTATTGCGCGAGCTTGGACCAATTCTGGACTTTTGCGATCATACCATGTTGTTTATATCATGGTGGTTACGAAATGTTGTAC